>NW_027501151.1:0-74901 GCF_021521415.1 Bidens hawaiensis | reverse complement strand
CCATAATAGTTTTAATATATTTTTTGCTTTCATTTGTTGAAAATTGAAATACATGTTTGTTCTTTTGATAAACAAACGATCATATATTAAAAATATATAAATATTAAATAAAATTTCCTATCAAAAAGTATTAAGGTCTTTTACTTTTTGTTAATTGTTCGGTCGAAACCTTTTGTAGAAGAAATTGATAGATTTTACTTTTTAAATGATTTTACAATATTAGCTTATATCTACTATTATAATAAACAAAAATATTTTTGTGCTAAATGGTATCTATTTGACCCATCTTTGTGTCACTTGGCAAAATATCATCTAACCATCTTAATTGTTTTTCAAAGTAATAAAAACTTAACAAATTTAGATTGAAATATTATAATTAACTAATGTTATCTTTTGAAAATTTGGTTTTCTTTTAATATTTTACTTTTCATATTTTTTAAAATTTTTTTCCTTTCATTTACAAGTTCTTAATTTGAAATTAAAAATTAATACTATTTTCTTAAATTATCTTTGCTATAGTAAGTATTATTAAATAAAAAATTAATATTAATTTTCATGATTTTAACACCTTTGCTTCTGAGTTTACGAACATGATTTTCTCCGTAGTATTTAGTTTTAACAAAAAGAATTGTTTCATAATGATGTCGTTTTACAATATTTGTTTGAAATTTTAATATAACATTCATTTGTTGTTTTACGATTTAATGACTTATATAGAATAATATTCTTTTTCTTACAATAAATATGACTTCTATTATATTCCATAAATAATAATAATAACATGCTTAAAGCTTAGAAACTAATTTTTATATAATCTTACATCCTGTGTTTTTTCTATTAGAATTGGTTTATTTCACAAAAAAAAACAAATGTTTAAATGTTATAAGTTTTGGACAACCATCCAACAACGGTAATTTTCATTATCGACCATGCTATGTTACATGCTCATTTGCATCAAATCTAGATAAATATCTTTAAGGAAACATGCATGTGAATTTGATCAAAATATCTGACAGTTGATACTATCCAAAACCTATAACGGTTTCATGTTTGTTTGGAATGCTGTGTTGCTTTGAAAAAGTGAAGCTAAAATATCTGACAGTCGATAATATCCAAAACCTATAATAGTTTCATGTTTGTATGGAATGTTGTTTTGCTTTAAAAAAGTGAAACTGTTTTTTTATTTTTAAGATAATGCTTTTTATGTTTAAGATAATGTTTTTTTATGTTTTAAAGTACATTTTCAGTTTTTATGGATTAGCATTGTTTTAAACTCTTAGTATCCGATTTGTTGCTTATCTTTGCTTTAAAAATTTTCAATTTATATTGCTTTATAATATAACTAGGATAATAACCCGTGTGTAAAAACATATCAACAAACAATATAATATATAAACTACGTATTCAGTCAACACAAATATTTGAAATAAGTTTTTTACCCTCAGATGTTACAAAAGATGTTAAACTATATCTATAACATAAAAAGAAAATACTTTATAAATAAACAATGCAATGAATAAGAAATAATATAACATAAATGAACCATTAGACCTGAAAAAAAATAAAAAAACACATATTATTAAAAGATTTTGTAATATTAATTGAAAACTAAGTTTACAAATACATACCAGCTTTAAACTGTATCACATTAAGTTTCCGAAAATCTCTTTGTAAACAGCTTTATTTAATTTTTTTAACTGTTCCTAATTGTTCTAAAGAACGTTTTTTTTTCTGTTAAAGTGTTTTTTATAAATAATATTCAGAGATATCTATATTTTTATAGTATTTTCCATATCATTTCTTAATAAATAAATAAATAAAACTTAAAGAACATTCGGTTTGATCACATTTCACCGGCTCTTCTTCTTTCCTCAAGAGTAAATTAAATCATTGACAAGGTGGTTATTAATTGGAATAAATAAACTTAATCATGGAGTTAATTGCATTAATTTAAATAAATGGATTTAATTATAGAATTAATTGAATTAAATTGGAATGCTTATTTTAATTTAGTGGATTAAAAATAATTGTGAATATGTTGAAATTATTGATATGGAAATGTAATTACATGGAATCCTATGTGGATAGGATAGAATAAGAACACGTGTGAGAATAATCTTGCTTTAATATATTAGTAAGATTTATTTATTCTTTACTTTATATATTGTTTATTTAAGTATTTGTATGACCTGTATCAATCTTTTTTTAAACACTGTTCTTCTTAAAAGTTTAAAGCCCTGTATCAAATTAATATTAGTACTAAATAATTTATGTTTTTAGTAATAACCGAGTGTCATTAGTAAGAATAGTTTGATTAAATAAATTTAAAGGGGCTAGACTTTTTTGGGGGTATTTTCCCGAAATTATGGGTATAAATTGGGTATTTGAAAAACCCGATGTAGAGTATGGAAAAAAACGGTTCTGGATGTGGAACCAGTTTCGGTTTTCGGGTATTACTATGTATAAATCGGGTCCGGATACGGATTTTGGTACTGAAATATGTACCCTATACGTATCTTACGGGTAAGGTCGGGTTAGAGTATTAAAAACCCGGGTAAAAGAAATGGTTCCGGGTTTTTTTAGGTCTGGTTCCGGATTAAGTTTTTTTTTCACCTCTAGGCTCTAGCCCTTTTTGTAACAAGTGAAAAATTTGGGTCCTAACTCTTTTTGTCCAAGTAGATATTTGGGCCATAAGGCCACAGCCTTCCTCTGTCCAAGTTGAGATTTAGGCTCCAGCCCATTTTCGTCCAAGTGGAGTTTTGGGCCTAAACGTTTATTTGTTCAAGTGTAGATTGGGCTTGAATTCTTTAATCAATTCTAGTTTTGGGTTGTCTGCATTAAAAATATCACACGAATAATCAATAGATGTTTAGGCTTTAGGACCGTTAGGCTATAATAGAACATATGGTTTTTTTTTTAGAAATAATAAAAAGTAATTTTATTCATTAATTTTGGACTTGAATGGTTGAGATTAGTTTATAAATGAAACCAAGTGTTAAATAAAAGGAACGACATAGAGCATGTTTAGGATTGTGTTTGAAAAATACTTATTGGTTTTTTCAAAAAATCATTTTAAAAGTCAGAATTTAAGTCTTTTGGAAAACTGTTTTTTAACATTTTCAAAAGGCTAAAATAAAAAAGATTTTTGTGATTGCCAAACACATTTTAATTTATTGACTTTTTGAGAACACCAATAAACTAATAAGCATTTTTCAAACTCAATCCCAAACATGCTCATAATATAGATTACACATTTGTTGACTTTCTCCCCGCATGCAAGGCACATGTCAATTCTCCATCATTTTCAAACGTTCATAACTTTTTTATACGACATTAAAAAAAATAACATCATCATAATAACGAGTGTTTTTTTTTATCTTTTATATAAGTACCATACTATTATATATATATATATATATATAAAAGTGGTTTTTTATAAATTATGTTTTACAATAATTGTGCTTTACAAAATTGTGTTTTTATCAAATTGTGTTATACGATTGTGTTTTTCATTGTGGATTTTACATTGTGTCTTTTCGTAGTGTTTTCCATTGTGCTTTCTACAGCGACTATTTTCCGTCGAAATTTTCCGGCAAAAATTCTTGACGACTTTTGCAGCCAAAAAAATTCCGACAACTTTTCCGGTGAAAATTTTCTATGACTTTTCCGGCGAAAATCCGGTAACTTTTCCAGCGAGATGGTGGCTGTCGGTGGCCGTGGAGTGGTGATGGTTGTAAGAGATGAGTGAAGATATAAGTGGGTTTCTAAGATTAAATTAAATGAGTTTTTATGTGGGTTTTAGAGATTAAACTAGTGGATCAAAATGTCATCATTGCTAGTCTTTTTAGAAAAATCAAAATTTTTATTTGAACTCAACCCTAAATATTTATTACAACTTAATTAATTTTTTTTGTAATAATAGCTGGAAAAGCTTCTTTTGCTTAAAAATATCACATGAATAATCAATAGATATTTATTGATTTATTTCAGGCTTTTCTGTTCAGTTCTATAATCCAATACATGTAATTCGGGTTCCTCGGTTTTAACTTAATTGAAGTTTTATTGCTTTTCCTAGCCACATACAACCTTTTTTATTACATTGACCGTTTAATTTCTTGTCTAGAAAGCACTAATCCTAAGTTAAACCGCCAAGTGCGTGAAGAGTAAGGGTGCTTCACCTAACTCAGTCTTACACTCACCGAACCTATTCATGAAATCATTGATATCGCAAAAGTAGGTTTATAAGACCGAGTACTCCTCGAGTACTCGCTACAAGTTATGTCGCCGAGACGAGTTTCTTTAACTCCGCCTAGTTACTAAGAATAGATCAAAGGCGGTCCCCTTTAGCCAGAATCACATCTAGTTGGTGAACTTGGGTTAAATTGACGTAAAAAAAACATAATTCGTATTTCTATAATATTAAAGAACAAATATCATTTTTAATTAATAATTAGCATTTTTAGAATAATTTATTATTTAAAAATGTATTTATTTTATTTATATTAATATTCATCTATTTTGTTACAAATCTTAGTAAAATTATAATATTTGACATATATATAATATCCAAAAATTAATTATCTTTATATTTACCATGTCCGAGTACTCTCAAGTACTCTGAATACACCCAACTCCCCAGTCGACTGCCTAGAATCCACATAGCGAGTTTTACAACCTTGCATATCTTCAATTTGTGCCACTTGCATGCTTCTCAATGCCTTTTACAAGTGACAAAATTCTTTCCGTATACATTTTCTCATTGTTTTTATAACTTTCAATTACCCGTTGTAAAAGTGATTGTGTTGATAATTGTTTTTAAGGGATTACAAAATGAGTGGCTATATACTATATCCCATATTTCCGTTGAGGATGGATATGGTACAAATAATTATTTTTATAAAAACAGCTTAGTCTTACATTTTCTAATCCTATGACATAAAATGTGCAAGTCAAACATTTTAATTGACTTGGAACAAAAAGGGCATAAAGGTCATTTAGAAACTTTTCTATTTGAGAAATCTCAAGAGTCTCCTGACTTTCCGTTTATCACCTTTGACAAAAATCACATCCCTTCCAAAAATCAAAATTGAAGATAAAAAATGAAATCTAAGAAATTGGATTATTCGTTTGAGATTGCTAAGATGATGGCGTGTAGTTATACTAAGAAGTGAAAGTGGTGTTATGACGTTTAAGATGTCGTCATGTCAATGTGTTGTTAATGTTCTACACACCAACACATACCGTTACGAAGCAACACATGTAGAACCAATATGAACATCATCGAAACTAGTACAGATATAACCAACACAAACTGGTTCGAAACTAGCAAACAATATTGAAACCAACGCATACACTTTGAAACCAGCACAGACGGAACCATCACAAAACTAGTTTGAAACTCGTACAGACAAACCAATACATTAATGTGAAAATAGGGATTGAGACAACAATGAATTTGAAAATTGGAACTGATCAGTCAAAGTCTTCCATTAAAATAGAATTTTGAATTATAATTACCATAATGCCCCTTTTAATTTCTTTATTAACTGTTTTCTTATTATTGATTCCTACTATTCTTGTCACGAAGCTCCTGCTAAGGAGATGAGCATAAACCAATGATTTAAGAATTTTATAACTAATAACTAAAAATAACTATTTATCTACAAAAATTATTAAAAAATCTTATTTTCCTTTTCAAATATCACATACGCAGTTCCATATTTATGTACATGCAATAAAATCTGCTCACAACACTATACATGAAAGCTAGTAACTTTTAGTGCCAAAAGGACATTTCATATTTAAGACATGTTACGAATACCAACTGTCTGAACCAAGTTGAAAGGAATTTGCAATATGATTGGTGAATAAAAATCACATCCCATTTTAACATTAAAAATATACATAAAGAAAAAAACAACTACAGACGTAAATCGTTACCAACTGTAACTCGGTTTATTTGGTGAATCAGCAGTTATGACAAATGGCTCCAGTTGTTCCATCTCATGCGGCCCCCAATCCCTATATTGATTTCCACAGAGATGGACCCCTCACTCACTCTCACTGTATATATGCATATATCAAGTGTGTGTGTATATATCCTATCTCTCTGCCTAGAATTAATGTTGTTCTGACATACAGAGAGGAAACATAAATGGCAGTAATTAAATGGTTGTGTTTTGTGTAGTAAGTGTAGTGGGGATGAATGAGTATGAGGGCATCTCCATGAATACAGTTAGTGCATGTTGCTCATAAGTCATGATCGCCTTCATCCTTACGCCACCCATTGTTCCCATGCATATCTATATGCTCTATCATCATTTTATTATCATTGTTTTGTAATGATTTTAACATCCATTTGAATACAAAAGAATTTCCAGCTACCATAACTTATTCGGTGACAAGTCATTTGGTGGATAAGTTGGTAAATTTGACACAATTGTTCCACCATGACTTATGTTGATAATCCGTTAAATAATTTTTTTTATTATCTGTAATCACTCTAAAATCTGTCGCTAAAGGTATTATGCATACCAATTTTCACTATGAACTTTCACCAATAGATAAGCAACGAAAGCAAGGCCGATTGGGAGGTGTGGCGGGGCCTCGACGGCCGCTTACTCGCTTAGGGCCCTATCTCGTGATGGCCCGAAATTTTTTGTGTACTTTTATATATGAGCACATATAAATACTTTTAAACAATAGCAAACAATTAAACCCACGAACATTTTTTAAACCCACTACTTATTATAAAACTCAGCAATAACATATCAACACACCTAGTTCAATAGTCCAATACACAATTACCTATTTAAGTAGCCATTACATCAAAAGGTATATATAATGGCTCATTTTTAGTACTCACTTGGACACTTGAAATCTCAAAGATAAGACTGTGAATGAGTCGTTTAACTTGAGTTGAAGTAGAACTTTTCAACTCAGGTTTATACTAAACTTTTGTTACATTGGTTTTAATTTCTTTGCTAGCGGCATTAATTAAGAGTCAAACCATAAGATAGTTTGTGGACATACCTCAAATCCCTCTAGTTTCCGCTCATATTAATTTTTAAGGATATTTATGATCACGTGACTTGTAATTTGGCTTAACAATCTAACAATGGAACTAACATATCAAGTTGAATGATTGATGTTTGAAAGACAAAAAAACAATAAAGTGATCGTTTATGGGTGAAATAATAAGTTGCCTTTTCAATTGGGCAGATGGCCATAAGAAGCAAGGTCATTTACTCCTCCCAACCGTTTCCTACTACCCCTTTTTTGCGTTTATAAAGGACATTCCCACATTCCAAATTCTTGCATCACAAAACACTAAAATAAACTATCCAAAATGATGGCAAGACAATGTTTCTTATTACTCCTAGTCGTTCTAGTAGTAGTCACACAAGCTAATTCTGCTAGAACTGTTTCCAGTGAGACTAAGAACACTGTTGTTGGTCTTACTGACAAGAAAAACAGTGTTGTTGGACTCACTGACCAAAAGAATGTTTTCACTTTTGGTGGACTAGGCGGCTATTCAGGGTTCGACAACAATGGCCAACCCATTGGTGGGGGTGGCATGGGAGTTGGCATTGGTACCGCCAATGGGATTGGCGGTATAGGTGCTGGTAATGGATATGGGGGGCAGGGTGCACCAGCCGGTGGTATAGGAACTTTTGGAGGTCTTGCTAATGGTTTTGCTGGCTTACCGGCTCTTGGTGGCGGTGGAATCGGTGGTGGAGGACCCGGGGCCGGTATTGATGCCGCACCGCTTCCTTGAGATGGTTGTTGTAACCATAGTTACTAGTTTATGTTTTGAAGTGTGCATTGTTTGTTTATTGTTGCTACGTTTTGTTTCTACCTAAAAAGAGAAAGTTGCTCTTTAGTTGCTTTAGGGTATTTTTATCATTTGAGTGATGCTTGTATTTTTGCATTTTTTTTAGATATATTTAAATTAAGATATCCTGTTTTAATGTTGAGATAATTATATGTCTTTCCCATAATAACATCGGACAATAATTGTGTGTTTCATTTTTAACAACATCATTAACGTGCACGTACGATTTATTCTCATATAAAACGTGTTTGGGACCACAAATTAATTCCGGTTATAACATTGCATTATCATTTGTTTGACCAGCAACTTTGCACTATCTGAAGTTCATGGTCCAAAATTAACCCATTTAGAAGCAAAAACAAATCAATTAAGGTTATTGAATAAGGTTTTCATTTAATGTTTTCAAAATCAAAATTTGGGTTTCCATTAGGTTCAACAAGCGCTTTAATTCCTAACCAAAACAAATTCCCAACCAAAACAAAAAAGTAACATTGGTAACTCGGATCAAAACTTATATTCAATAAACTAATTTTATGATGAGTATAATTTCATACGTTGGTATTCTTTTTAGTATGAGATTGCATGATAAAACATATTATGTTCTTTCATGGCGCCTTATGCATATGCATATGATGCCCAGACATGCTCCCTATTTTCGGTTTGAGTTTTTACGATGTTTACTATTATTTAGACACGATTTGAGTTTTTATATTTACGCCCTGCTTGAGGTGCGCGCATATTATGTATATATGTGTAAACCCTCGGGTGGGCAAAAGTGAAATTGCACTAATTTTGACGTTATTTTACTAATCTCGTGAAAATAACGTTAAAAGTGGCGGAAGGTTAATCAGACATCATGTGGTGGCGTTGATAGCCGAAAGACGAGGGTACATGCACCAATCAGCCGGTATCCCGATGATTGAGTGCTATGTGCTTTATGTCCAAGGCTTGATGCAAAACTACCATCGAGCCGGGGGTCTCACCGGAAGCAGCCTCTCTATCCCTATGGGGTAGAGGTAAGGCTGTCTACATCTTACCCTCCTCAGACCCTAACATAGCTTTGCTATTGGTGGGATATACTGAGTACGATGATGATGATGATGATGATGATTTGAGTTTTTATATTATTATTATTTTTTTCTGAACGGCAATATAGTATTATATTAATAAAACTAAAAATGTAGCTAATGAGCTAGAAATTACACAGAGCAAATTAAATTAAAATGCAGCACTAAACAAACACCAATCCTGCCACTTCAAATAACTAAATTTGATTTCTTATGATGTTTAATATGGCTATGTATATGGCTTAGACGGTTACTTCATTTTGTGATTACTCAAGTCACAGTTATTGGTTCCATGTGCTATCATTGTATAGTATACATGAAGGTGGGGAGCATTCATATATGTAGGTACAAAACTATTATTCATTATTTATAGCACGCTCTCTTCACAGTTCACACCCTATCAAACATAAATGTGCTTTTCAAACCGGTTGATTTTAAAGAGTATTGAACCTTTTGAGTTGAGATATTTTTTCCTTTTATTTAACCAACTTTTATATATATCAACGGTCCAACTAGGCCAAAATTATAGTCACCAATACGACACCAAACCTAGTTTATTCAATAACCTGAATTTAGACTCAAACTTGTTTAAATTTGACTATATTTGAACTACAAACAAACCTATCTCAACTAGTTTATGAGTGACTCAACTTGTTTAAAGCTTAATTAGGAATTAAGTTAAAGACTTGGAGGGGTGTAACGTCCGCATTTTGAGAAAGTATTATATAAAAATAATATAAAGTTTTATTTAATCATGTGCCGTGTAATGTTAATTGAATTAATTAAATAAATACTGGTGTGAAATGATAAGATTAGAGATCTCATGGGCTTAAGAGAGATTACGGGCTTAAAGCCTTGAGCTTAGTATATTTAAACCTCTAAAACCCTAATTATTATCTCATCCTTATCATTTCATCATCATTATCAGACGCACGACCTCACGTACTCCCTTTGCTCATACACGCAAGCGTTCCTTCCTTTTTCATTCATCCAAGATCTAGGGTTAAAAGTTGATTTCCTATTCAACTAAGAAGATTTATTTAGAGAAATCAATGATAATCAAGATCTAATCCAACCACATCAATAAGGTATGTTAAGTACTAAGATCTATCAATATTCATTCCATCTCCATCTTGTTTCCATTTTTGTTAAAATCTAAGAATACAGTGAATGAACCTTGTAAGATTTGAAACATACTGAACCGAGCCAAACCCGACTCAAATGAACACTAATTGAGCTGAGTAAGAAGGCTTAGATTTTGGTAAATAAGTTGACTAAGTATAGATATGAAAGTATCACTTCTCAATCGAGTAAGGGACTCGACTGTAGTCGAGTCAAATAAACAAGAAGGTAGAGTCAACTTTAATGGGGCTCAACTCGATTGAGAAGGGATACTCGATCTCGCGACTCGACTTGTTAGGGGTCGAGTGGTTTGGGGGAATCGACTCGACTGAGGTCCAGGGGTGTTCGGCACTTCAGCTTCGGTCCGATTGATTTAGAGGGAAGTAGAGTCGATCGATTGGATGAGTCGATTGGATCGTGGTAGACTCGATTCAAATCATAATGAGCCTAAGGAACTTCAACCCTAACCTGTTCAATGTTACACCCCAACCTAAGGAAGAAATGCCGGGGCGTGATCCGATCGCTCACAGCTCGAAGATACTATCATAAATAAAAGGTGACAATATCTAATTAATTATTTTATTGAAAGAATTCACATAATATCCAAATATAACAAACAATTTAAATACATGACTATAAACTCAAATAAGATTATCTTGATTATATCCTAAGTTCTTGTCTAAGTGTCCAAACTTCAATCTTCAATACAAGCAACCTGCATATGCGTAGACAACAGAGTTTGTCAACATAAAGTTGAGTGAGGTTATCACCAGTTTGCATGTTAGTATAAATAAGCATAGCGTGGTAAGTGCCGTTGCCAAGCGAATCGGGCGTTGGTCAATAGCATGAGCACCCAATACATGGGAATAAATTGGACCCCTCTGAATATACGAATGAATGAATATTAGTGCAAGTAAGCATATAACACGTATATTTGATTAAGTCACACACAATTACACGTATGCTATTGTTTGATATATATATATATATATATATATATATATATATATATATATATATATATATAGTATGAAATACGGATATATACGCATATGTCCCAAAAGTGTTTAGAAAACTTAGTAAAATAAGGGAATGATAACCTCACCTTAAATTAATAACAAGCGAATATAAAAACAAATAAGCGAGTCGTCCACTACACGTCAAATGATATAAATAGATAAGAATCTAAGACTTTTAGATATGATAATATAAATAAAAGCGAACTCGTTGCCACCGGAATCAACCCAAACGGACGTTTAGAACTCAAGTTATGTTTGTTTTAAGATTTAAGCGAGCTGGTACTAACCAGAATCCGAACAGCGAGTCGAAAGTCAGGTTTTGGTCAGTAGCCTTAAAATTTTGTTACGGGAATAAAAGTCTTCTGTACTGAACGTTGAATCGGATCAGAAGTATGAGAAAATGTTAAGTCAAACTAGATGACTACTTTGCCCTTTAACGAGTTTTAAACGAATTGACCAGTCAACACCCTTCAGCCACCGAAATTGATTAAAGGTTATTGACTAGAGAATATGTATGAATGATTTCTATGTTTACAACTTACCCAGAAAGTAAAAGAATCAACAGATACGATGAGTCAAAAGTCCACACGTAAGCAAAGTCAAACGAACAAGCTTGTATCTTCAACGAATAAGCAAAAATCGAAGGGTTTGGGGATGATCAAAAGCTTGTGACGGCTGAGGAAGCTCTTAGGGTTTAGTGTAAAGGTTTTTGGCATAGATTATGAGACTTGTTTATATAGGAATGTGTTGGTGCATGATGTCAGTAGTTCAGTGTCTAGTGTCTGTAATCGCGTTTGTAATGTTTTATGTTTTGTATAAGCGAAGTTGCTAACAAGTTCGCTGATATGGGCGAACTTGTTAGACAAGCGAAGTTAGTGACAACTTCGCCTGAACATGCCAGGCGAAGTTGTCGTGATTATATAAGCCATCTGTTACGGCTTATTAGTTAATAATTATTCATTCAGTTTTACAGAGAGTATTCGAGAGAGAGAGAGAGTCTGTAATCAAGTGATCTTCGTATCACGTGTTTAAGGTTGGTATACAACGTGTTTGATTATCGTGTCGTGTGTTAATCGTATTGTTTTCTATACTCGTAACGTCTTACGTAGGGATTCCGCACCTACGTAGAACGCGATATCTCGTGTAGATCCGGCTGGGAACCTACAATTGGTATCAGAGCATTTGCTTGATTGTGTGGTTCGGGATTATCACGCGGGTATAGAAATCGTTCCGTTCGACTATTCGCGGGACGAGTTTTCTGAGATTTTGTGCTATACTCTCCTCCTACAATCTTAAACAACCCATAACACCTTCACAAACCTCGAAAAACCCAGAAATCTAATCTGCAGAAGCTTCGTGTTCATCAGGCGAAGTTGCCGTCACTGTTAGTAGGGTTTCGGCAAAGATATAAGGTTAGGCGAAGTTATCCACAACTTCGCATACCTCTTCAAGTTCGCTTACCTCAAGCGAAGTTACCCACAACTTCGCCTACCTCCCAAGTTCGCTCAACTTAAGCGAAGTTATTCTCAAGTTCGCCAATCCGGCGAAATTAAGAAAGTGAGCGAAGTTACAAATTCACGCGAAGTTAAGCTTTAAGCGAAGTTATCCACAACTTCGCCTACAGTGCTGTTTGAGAATAAAATTTTTGATTTTCGGATTTCTTTGAGTTTTGAGAAAGATGTCTTCGATAAACATTACTGAACTAGTAAAGATGGAAGTAGAAGCAGGTTCGGCTACAAAGGCACCCAAGATGCTTAAGAAAACGGATTATGTAGCGTGGAAAGATCGTTTTGAACAATATGTCAAGTATCAAGATGCCAAGATGTGGGTGTGTATACAAGATGGTTACATTCCACCTACTACTGAGTATGAAGGTCGTGATCAGATCAAGAAGTACAAAGAGATGGAAGATGAAGAGAAGAAAATGTATGAAGCCGAAAGCAAAGCTCATGCAGCAATTACAATGGCTCTTCCACAAGAGATTCTGCACACTTTCAGAAAGTACAAGACTGCTAGAGAGCTTTGGGAAGCTCTTGAAAACCGTTTTGAGGGCAATGTGGGAATTCGTGCTTCGAAGATTAAACTTCTAAAAACCCAATTCTCGGTCTTCAAGTATCTGAAAAATGAATCACTTGATGATATCATCACTAGATATTATCATCTGATGACTGAACTCAGCAACTATTCAATTGCATACAAAGAAGATGAGATTGTTGAGAAGCTTCTTGATGCTCTCCCACCAAAATGGGAGATGTATACAGTGTTGATGAGAGAAGATAAAGACTTTGCTGACTATGACCTTGAGACAGCAGTTAACAAGCTAAGAACGTTTGAACTGAATATGGTACGAAAGGAGACACCTACCGATCAGGTTCAAGATCCGGGTATGTATGGTGCAAAGGTTAACTCTGGATCAAGTTCGAAAACTGAATCATCTGCTTATTACTCTAAGGGAGAGTCAGGCGCGAGCTCAACACATGAGGGACATGTATCTCTCAACATGAACGGTGATGTGTGCTATGTAGCCGGAGGGTCAAATGCTTCTCAACCTCAAGCGACCAAGAGTAGTTATTCCCCAAGTGTTTCAAACAAAAACTACTCGAAGATGCCCATGAGTGTCAAATCTGCTGAACAGCAGTTTGCTTTTTATGCATCTTTTATTGCTTCGTATGAGAACTACATTCAGGGTAAGATCGTTGATCCTGCAGTTTTGGATGAAGACTATGACCAGATCGATGCTGATGATCTGGAGGAGATGGATCTGCAGTGGCAGATGGCCATAATAGTGAGAAGGGTAAAGAGGTTTATGAAGAAGACTGGCAGGAAGTTTGTCGGAGAGAGGCCAGGGTTTGATAAGACGAAGGTTCGCTGCTACAAATGTCAGCAGAATGGCCACTTTGCAAAAGAATGCAAGAATGAACGTGTAGAACGCAGTCAGAACAGATCTACACAGCAAAGTGGTAGTGGTAATGACTATAGAGCCATGATTTCCAGACAGAACGAGGAGTACAACTGGAATCTGCATGTTGAAGAAGTATTTGAACATGCCAACTTGGCAAACATCGAAAATGCAGATAGTGAGAAGGGAACTGGCGAAAATGAAGCATACATGGCAGATGTAGCTGACCAGCTCTCCGAGTTAAGCACCGAACTCCCTTGTACTAAGTGTGAACATCTGTCTGAACAACTGACAACTCTAACTGATCAGTTTGTTAGTTTGGATGCGCAATATAAAACTTTAAAAGAAGATCATCATTTCACTAAAGCTAGAGAAAATAGTTACAAAGTAAAAATTAAAGCTAGTGAAACAGATATTAAAAGTCTTAAAGCAAAGCTTGCTGAAAAAATTAAAATGATTGATCTTAGCTATGAGGTTCTAGAAGAAAAAACCAAACTAATAGCTGAAAGAGAAAAACAGATAGCTGATCACCAGGTAAAAGTGGTGGAACTTAACAGGAAACTGGAACAATTCAGAAATTCCTCCGCTATACTTAATCACCTCGTTAGTGATCAAGGTTCTCCAAAAAGGGGAGGAATTGGTTATCATGAAGTTCCACCACCTTTCAATCATAATTACACTTTTAACCCTAGTAATCAGAAATCTGTCGATGTTGACTATGGTCAGACAGTTCCAGTTCAAGTTGCTACTAAAGAACCAGAAGTTAGTAAGCCTGTTGCAAGTGTTAAGATTTCTTCTCCGAGTCCTGTCTCATCTAACTCGGACAAGTCTTCTGAGTCGAGTGAGACAAATCAAGAGGAAGTGTTACCAAAAAGTGGAGAGAAAAAGAAAACATCTGAAAAGAAGTCTCCACTATACCCGTATGTCCCACCATATGTGAGACAAACGGGCAGTAATACAGCTTCAACATCTAAGACAACTTTTGATAAGAAAGTTGAAAACAGGTGTTGTTTTAGATGTAATCAACAAGGACATCTTGTTGCTGATTGCCCTCTGAAGCAAAAATTCAGAGGTGTGAGGCATTTAAAATCTGAGAAAAGAGCTAACAGTAATCAATTTAATGGTAAATATGAAAACCCATCGAATTTCAGAAAATGGACTAATCCAGGTTTTCAAAGAAATAGATCTCAGTTTTTCACTGGTAACACCCAAACCATAACTAATAATTCATTTAATTCAAGACGGTTTGGATGGCCTCATAGACAATCCACAAAAAGGTATCCTGTTAGGACTCACATAAATGATTATGATACTAACTTTGGACAGCCAAGGTACGGGATGTATCGACCCAAGACCAATCGGTCTTGGGTCCCCAGATTTTAACTCTCTGCTTTAATCGTGCAGGCACAGTTGAACAGGGCTGCCAACAATCAATGGGTTGTGGATAGCGGCTGTTCCTGGCACATGACGGGTAACAAGAAATTGTTACAAGACTGGAAACCTGTTCAAGGTGGTAGAGTGAGTTTCGCAGGAGAGAGCGGTGGAAAGATCACAGGAATTGGGACTGTGACTAACGGGAAGATGACGCTAGAGAAAGTTAACTTTGTTAAAGAACTGAAGCACAATCTGCTGAGTGTTTCGCAGATCTGTGACAAGGATTATACCGTGCATTTCACGAAGAATGAGGCGATAGTGTTGTATCCTGGTTTTAAGATACCAGAGGACTGGATTGTGATGAAGGCTCCAAGAGTGAAGAATACGTATATCATGGATATGAGGTCTACTGAAATGGCCACTGAAGAATCGTGTCTTTTGTCGAAAGCGACTGAACCAGAATCCGAATTATGGCATAGGAGAATGGGGCACATTCATCTTCGTAAGATGAACTACCTTGTCAAAAATGGGCTTGTGTTGGGGGTTCCCTTGTAGAATTTCAACTTCGAAGACAAATGCTTATCATGCAAGAAGGGAAAGCAACACAAGAAATCCCATCACACCAAGAAGGTCAACTCAATAGTCAGTACCCTAGACCTACTTCACATGGATCTCTTTGGTCCAGTGAATGTAAAAAGTCTAGGTGGAACATCGTACTGCTTGGTGATTACTGATGATTTTTCTCGATACTCGTGGGTATATTTCCTGAAGTCGAAGGATGAAACTGTTCAGATGGTAATAAATTTGATTACCAAAGTTGAGAACATTATGGGAAAAAGAGTTAAATACATCAGGAGTGACAATGGGACTGAGTTCAAGAACTATCAGATGGAGATCTTCTGCCTACAGAAGGGGATTGAACACCAATACAGCGCACCGTATACTCCGCAACAAAATGGAGTGGCTGAGAGGAAGAACAGGACTTTGATTGAAGGAGCCAGGACCATGCTGGCTGATTCGAAACTTCCCGTGGTGTTCTGGGCTGAAGCTGTTGCTACAGCCTGTTATATCCTTAATAGAGTGTTAACTGTTAAAAGATTAAATAAAACCTGTTATGAACTAATGCATGGGAGAAAGCCCAACTTGAGTGGTCTTGAACCATTCGGGTCCCCATGTTCGATATTAAAGACCAATTCTAAATTTGGTGAAGTAGCCGACGAAGGAATCTTAGTCGGATACGTTGTTGGGACTCCCAACAGACGGGTCTTTAATACTTCGACTAGCAAGGTTGAGGTGGTGTGTAACACTGATATCACAAGTTACAAATCACCAAAACCAAGCACGGGACTCGCTGGGGTTTTCGACTATGATAGACTCTTTAAATCTTTTAACATGCCTTATTTGGATTTTGCAGAAGATGAGGAACGAATTGCTACGAAGATGATATGCGATGAGGAAGACACTTTGGTGCAAAGACCACAGTATGATGAATGTCAGCCTTCCTCGTCAAATGCTGTCAATACCCCTGCTGGCTCTACTGAAGAGGAATTCATCAATCCGTTTCACTCTCAACATCAATCAACCATGGATGAGCTATCTTCAAACTTGGAAGATAATCTAAATGTCAGTTCGGTTCCGACTACGAGAATTCACAAAAATCACCCGTTGAAGAATGTGATAGGTGATCTATCCGCCGGTGTACAAACAAGAAAAAGCATGAATGAGCACACCTGTGTTTACACAAGCATTAAAGACACGGGCATTATCAACGAATGCTTGTACACCTGCTTCATCAGCCAGATTGAACCAAAGAACTATCAAATGGCTCTTAAGGACAGCTCGTGGGTCGAAGCCATGCAAGAAGAGTTAGCTCAGTTTAAGAAAATGGAAGTGTGGAACTTGGTTGAAAAACCGAAGAATGTGCATGCGATAGGCACGAAGTGGGTCTTCAAATGTAAGAGAGATGAGAAAGGGGTTGTTATCAGGAATAAGGCGAGGCTGGTTGTTAAAGGCTTTAATCAACAAGAGGGGATTGATTACAATGAGGTGTTTGCTCCTGTGGCAAGATTGGAAGCCATTCGGCTGTTTTTGGCATTTGCTGCTCATAAGGAGATGAAAGTTTTTCAGTTGGATGTGAAGAGTGCGTTCCTAAACGGTAAAGTCGACGAGGTTGTGTATGTTGAGCAACCTCCGGGTTTTCCTGACCCTGACTTTCCCGATCACGTGTACAAGCTAAGTAAAGCGCTGTATGGACTACATCAGGCACCTCGTGCCTGGTACTCAACGTTATCCGATTACTTGCTTGAGAATGAGTTTGAAAGAGGTAAGATTGATAGCACGTTGTTCTTCAAGAGAAAAGGAAGCGACTTTCTGCTGGTGCAAGTCTACGTGGACGACATTATCTTTGCTGCATCAAAGGTCGCCACGTGTCAGGAGTTTGAGGCCGTCATGAAGAAGAGATTTGAAATGAGTGCTATGGGTGAACTAACTTTCTTTTTAGGATTGCAGGTTGATCAGAGGAAAGATGGGATGTTCATTCATCAGACGAAGTATGTCCATGATGTTCTCAAACGCTTCAAGATGGAGGACAGCACTCCATATGATACTCCGGTCTGCGTCAATCACAAATTGGGTGCTGATTCAGATAACGATGCAGACGTGGACCCAACCCAATATCGGGCTATTATAGGTTCTTTAATCTACTTAACTGCTTCTAGGCCTGATATAATGTTTGCTGTTTGTCTTTGTGCACGCTTTCAGGCAAACCCAAAAGAATCTCATTTGAAGGGTGCGAAGAGGATACTGCGGTATCTCAAGGGCAAGCCGAAGCTGGGGTTGTGGTACCCGAGAGGAGGAGACTTGGAGCTAGTCGCTTACACAGATTCTGATTATGGAGGGTGCAATCAGAGTCGGAAATCTACAACTGGTGGATGTCAGTTTCTTGGTGGCAGATTGGTGTCGTGGCAATGCAAGAAGCAGACTTCAGTCGCAATTTCAACCTGTGAAGCAGAATACATGGCAGCATCCAACTGCTGCTCCCAGGTTCTTTGGATTTAACAACAGTTGCGCGACTATGGTCTGAATTTCTCACTTACTCCTATTTGCATTGATAACACAGCTGCTATCTCAGTAACTAACAATCCCGTAAAGCACAGTAAAACTAAACATATTGACATACGTCATCATTTTATACGGGATTGTGCTGAGAAGAAACTGATTGTGCTCGAGAAGGTTGATACGTTAGATAATTTTGCTGACTTGTTCACGAAAGCGTTTGACAAATCTAGATTTCAAAACCTTGTTGAGCTAAATGGGATGATCAATCCCGAGTAACCGTGCTTTCTATGTTTGTTTAAAAAAAAAAAAAACGTCACTATCGCTTAGAATTATGTCGGTTGCCTTAGTTTGATGGACATTTCTTCGGATATGTTTGGTCCTCATTTCTACTTGTAGAATCTGAGGATAGCCATTAACCAGATGACTGAGAGTGACCGGGGCGGTTTATGATGTGTTTTTATTCGTTCGCTGAAAATTAGACGATCATACTTAGTTAGAAGGACACATACTAGTATGTGGTCGGTCCACCTGATCCATTGGATCTTCGGGATAGCCGTTAACCTGAAGACTTTGATTTGGTCGGGGCGATAGAAGTTAAATTTTTTCTTTTTAGGGAGATGAAATTATTTTTCAAGTCTACTACTTCGTAAGAAGTTACTTTACTATGATTAACAGAAAATTGATCCAACCTTGGAAAGTGATAGATATACTAATTGTGTGTGCTTAACTAGGGAAGTTATTAGGCTTAAAAGACTTTAGAACAGTCATTGTATGTCATGGTAGCTTTTTATGGTGCGTAAAAGTAGAAGTGATACTAACTAAATCTACTCGATTTTTTGTGGAAACTCCTTAAGAGTTGTGCTTGTCTTCATACATATCTTTCCGAATGATAGGCAGAAAAGCGATTACCCAGTCATACACGAGCCCGTGAGTGTTCTGATTCCCGTGAAGATAGCGTGTCAAGACGCTGCAGTGATCCAGATTCGGGACTTGCAGTTATTTTCTACTTGAAGTTGTGTATATACATGTTAGATTAAAAAAAAAAATTTCTAGAGTTCATAATGATAATGATTATCAATCAAGACACAAGAAGGTGAACAAGAAACATAGTCTAAGATCGAAGAGTAATTACTACTTAATCAGACACTACGGGTCAAGGTCAATTCGGGGTGACTTGGGGAAAGCCAAATACGCCTTGAGAATAGATAGGAGGCATCATAATCTCTGAGTTGTTGCCACTTAAGTTTTGAGCTTAATTGAACCTAACTCGTATCACAGAAACGATGAAAACCATTTTAAGTAGATTACCTGCTTACAACCTGTTTCTTTTTGTCATAATACAGCTGAACACGGATCTGTGTAACAGTCACGAAATTGGTATGATTCCTGTTCGGATCTTTTCTAAAACATGGTAGTCATTGTCGAGACTGAAATTTGATCCCGTGTACTTTAATTTTTCAAATTTTTGTTACTTTTGTAATTGTTTGATTTTATACCTGGTTACTTGGTCTTGATCGTATCATTTAACGCTTTAAAGGATGTTTTCTAACTTAATTGCAAATTGTTCAAATTATAGGGGTTTGTTTTGAAAATTTTAATACCGGCGAAGTTGTGCCTAACTTCGCCTGCAATAGGCGAAGTTATCCACAACTTCGCCTGTAAAGTTTTGACCCTATATAAAGAAGTTTTATAGTCAAACTGTTCATTTATTTCAAAACCCAGCGAACTTATACTCACAGAAACCTAGGCGAACTTACAACTTCGATTCATCCGTGTTTCTTGTTCAAATTTCGAGTCCGATTAAAGGTGTGTAGGGTAATCGACTCATATAATCTCGTTCATTAATGTTTTTCAGAGGTCGTATCGACCCGATTAACAACCTCGTGTTTCGAAACCTTAAACACCCGTTTTCAAACTTGATATTACGTGATAGTAATTTGCATGAACGTCTAAAACTTCATAAAATCATATATTTCGGAGTCCTCGATCTCCGAAATCATCATCTACACGTCGTTCAATATCCCTAACTGTTGCCGATTCAAATTCGGCGAAGTTACAGTTTAGGCGAAGTTATCCGTAACTTCGCCTGAGGTTTAACTTCGCCTGATTATTGATTTTGAAACAGTTTATGAGGCGATGTTGTGATTAGGCGAAGTTATCCGTAACTTTGCCTGGACCATTTTACTTAACTATTTTCAGACGAAGTTCAAGTTGAAGCGAAGTTGTTTCCCAACTTCGCCTCACCTTTAACTTCGCCTGTACATAATAGATCACAACTTCGCTCATGGTAACAGGCGAACTTGTGATTCGCTTTCACGTTTATCTAACTTAACCTGTTTGTTGCAGATATGGCTGCTGTTGCTGGAGCAGGTGGTGCAGGCGGTGATGACGGAGGTGATCAACAAAGACAGTTCTTCCCGGGTCACAACATGTATATCACCTTAGACCCGGAGGCGAGCGGAGTTGATGATTTCCGCGAAATCATCACATTTCTGTTACACTCGAGGATATTCCACGCCATTACAACAACTCTGCCGATATCCTTACCCAACATTGAGGATTTCTGGCAGACCGTGGAATACGACTGTAGAGTCGAGCCCCCGGTGATGTGCGCAACCGTCAACAATCATATTGTTCAGTTCTCTTCTGAACATATCCGGGCGGCTCTGCGGTTTGGGAACGAGACAAGGGATGACCCGACAGAGTTTGTAGCTCCTTTCCGCGATGGAGCATTTTTGAGGATGGGTTATTCTGGTCCCTTGGGGGATTCGCAGAGAAGGAAGGGATTTCTGCTTGACCAGTGGCGCTTTCTCATGCATGTTATGATAGTATGCATGTCAGGGAGAAAGGCGGGCACTGATGGCATGGGCGCGACCATGCAGTCAGCAATGACTGCTCTGACATACAACAAGCGATTCAGCTTTAGTCAGATGGTCTTTTATGAGATTGATCGTCAACGAAGAGCGATGGCGCGTGAGCGGTTCATCATGTATCCAAGATTCCTTCAAATGATCTTGAATCATGTTGCTCCAACGCTTCCTCAGCGCCGTCCGATCCGATATGTTGAGAGTGTGAACAAACGGATCTTCGCCCAATGCAGATCCTCCAGTGCGAGGAGCAAACCTGAGCTTCGTCCTCGCCATACTCCACTCTTTGGGTACTTAATCAACCCGGGGTATGTGCCTGCTCGAGGGGATGAGTTTAGGGACCCGGCACCACAACAGGCAGGAGCACCTCAAGCTATACCTGCTGCTCCTGTTGTGTCACCGGAGGAGAACGTGGACCTTGATGCAGAATTTGGTGGTCAAGGCTTCTTTGATATGGATCGGGTGGATCCAGAGGAGAACGTTCAGGTCCCAGTTGAACGTGCCTCGACTGTGCATGTTACTAGGGCAGCTACAACGGTGGCTGGCTCAGATTCTGATGATGAAGTGGCAGAGGCTAGAAGGATTATGGTGACTCGAGAAAGACTACATGGGAAGAGAAAGAGGACAGATGATGATAGCGAGTCTGATTATGAGGAAGAGGTACAACAGTTGATCCGGAGGTCAAGAAGGGAACGGATAGGTGCAGGATCAGGAGCCGGTGAGAGCTCTAGGGTGGTACGTTTCACTCCACCAGCACTATCCGGTATGACAATGGTTCCCTCATCACTACAGGTTACAAGGCCAAGCGCTACGGGTGTTCCCGTGATGGCTACCTCATCTACATTTGGCCTCCCACCCACTACTTTCCAACTTTCGGCTCCGGAAATAGTTTCATTGCCGCCTCCGACTGTTACTCCATCGGAGGTCGTGGCACAATTTATAAAGTCGACTGTTGTGGCCACTGCAGGGTTATCAATGATGATACCACCTGCGGTTACGTCTATTTTTACTTCTGAGGTCCCGGTGACATCGGAAATCCCTCCTCAGTACACTCACGATTTATCACATATGAGGTTCGATTTCGATGCAACCCTCTCAGACTCAGAACGAATAGCAGCACTTGAACGGTCATGGCAGAACAATCAAGGGTGAATCTTATCCAGACCCAGGCTATTCAACGCCTAGTTGCAGAGAATCAGATGCAGTCGTCCCTACTGGTAGAACATGGAAAGATCATAGATGCTCTGAAGGAGTTCTTGGCATCTCAGGGGAGACGAGCTGTAAAGGCGATGAGTTGAGGACCAAGAGAAGGAATGATAGAGACGATGATCCCAATGCGTCGAAAGATGCAGGTGGTGAGCTACCAAGAACTACTCAAGCTCTTGGAACTTCCACAACTCAGGGGGAGTCGACAACTGCAGCTGGTGGTGATGATGTGGTGGTGGTGGATGTAGAGGAGATGGATGATAGCTTGGTTGGTGATGATGATGTATTGCCAAGTGATGTGATAGAAAAGATTGGTGGAGATATTGTGATTGATACAGAGATAGAAGAGGGAGAGATAGTTGAGGAAAATATTGAGAATGACATTCCAGATGTTGAGAAAGCAGATTTGAGTGAACAGATTGGAAGCGATGAGTCTGAATGGGAAGAGCAGCCTAGGTGGAAGGAAGGCTACGCTCAGTGGTTCGTCAAAACGAAGAAACCGGCGGTCCCTACAATGTTTAAGAAGAGTTACAACATTAAAGGCTATGCTGAAGCGAAGAAAGGGATTATTTGCTGGATCTATGATGAGCAGTTGAGGCTCTTCGTGATTAAAAGGTATGACGGTGTTCAGTATTTTAAAAGATTGTTAAGATCATTGAATACACTGCCGGAATGTGAAGTGAAAGACTTAGCCAGATTGGGGTTAATCAATCGAAGTGACGATAATATGGCTAGAGTCATTGGGAAAATTGTATGGAAAGAAAGTATAAAAGAGAAGAAATTTGAGCTGTTAAAACTACAAAAGGGAAAACTTGTTGAAGACAAGGATAGAGGTTTGAGAGCTGATGGAAAACCTTGGATTGTCATGAAGTATAAACCGATCCAGTGTTTTAAAGAAGTACCGATGAAGCTAATGCCCAAGGATGTGCTTAAAGACCTAAAGTGGTGGTTTGTAGATTGTGAGACAGCTGAGGCAGTGATGGAAGACGAGGATGAACAAGAGGTGCTAAGAGTTTACGATCCGATGCATTTGGTAAACTTATCGCAAGCTGATCTGCAGGTGCTCAATGAGAAGAAAATCTTTTGTATTCCAGCTTGGAAAGACGAAGCGAGGAAATATCAAAGAGTTGTCTCTGTTTGTGTTCGAGAAGGAGTGCATGCGTGAAGATACAAGGTTGAAGATTACAAGACACGTGCTTGAAGCTAAAGAGATGAAGCTACTGCCAAGGGGGAGTCTGTTGGTGCATGATGTCAGTAGTTCAGTGTCTAGTGTCTGTAATCGCGTTTGTAATGTTTTATGTTTTGTATAAGCGAAGTTGCTAACAAGTTCGCTGATATGGGCGAACTTGTTAGACAAGCGAAGTTAGTGACAACTTCGCCTGAACATGCCAGGCGAAGTTGTCGTGATTATATAAGCCATCTGTTACGGCTTATTAGTTAATAATTATTCATTCAGTTTTACAGAGAGTATTCGAGAGAGAGAGTCTGTAATCAAGTGATCTTCGTATCACGTGTTTAAGGTTGGTATACAACGTGTTTGATTATCGTATCGTGTGTTAATCGTATTGTTTTCTATACTCGTAACGTCTTACGTAGGGATTCCGCACCTACGTAGAACGCGATATCTCGTGTAGATCCGGCTGGGAACCTACAGAATGGCATAAACGAACCATATTTGGAAGTTTTACCCGTTTAAGTAACAAAATACGGTTTAATGAGAATATCAATTAAATAAACTGAAAGATTTGATCTTGGGCTGTAAGAAATGTATAGGGAGTTGCATTATAGTTAAAATATGTTTACTTGGACCTTAATTCACTCAACTATACCTAAAATACACAATTTTAATACTAAAAACGAACTAGGAAACGAGATCGGTAAACAAACTGTGCAGGTCCTCCATAGCGCCACGCGACCAAGTGGGTGGGGGAGCCCGTCGCGTGGCTCCCCGGGCTAGGGTGGGCTGACTTTTGGTTTTTGATATATATGGCCCCTGAAGTTTGATTATGGGTTAATTATTGAACTTTGTTATGAAATAAATAAGAAATTGATATTATATAAAGTATGAGGGGTATAAGTGAACTTAAGAAAACTTAAATACTTATAAACATTTGATCTAATTAATAATAATGATCCAAAATGTTCCTGGGTCGGGTTATGAGTAAACGAATACAGGTTTGGAAAATTCGAAATGTTACAGTCCCCCTTACTTTAGGGAATTTCGTCCAGAAGTTAAGGAAAACCAAAACATCATCGTTTTAAAAATAATTAAACTTTTTAAGAAAAATGTCATAACATAGAACTCCTAATAGCTGAAGCAATGCTTCAATAACAATCCGATAAGGCCACTTATATATAAGATGTAACAACTCAGGTTTTCCGCATACAAATTTAAATCCATAACCCGACTCGGGTTTTCCGCATACAAATTTAAATCCATACTAATTTATATTTGTATGCCAAAACTAAAGTTTAGCCCTCTAATGTTTCCACCTTCAATCTATGGGGATTAAAATGCAATTTTTAACATTCTCCTTACAACCCAGTTACCCAGACCCGTAACCCATGAACCGTATACCCAATCCGCGACCTATTTACCTTTCTTGAGCCACAATTATCTGTTTAAATTAGGAATTAAATCATTTTTAAGATTACCCTTGCCATTAGTGGCCTAAATAACCCAATTAATTAAGAAATCAGATCAAATTAAAGATATATTGAGATATTGTATAAAACGTCCTAACCTAGGATTAATTATATAGTCTAGAATTGATAACAATTCAATTTCTCTCATCTGCACATACTTAGAACTGGCGCGAACAAAACCCCTATGCTTAATTGTGTTATTGAAGTCTGGTGAGGCTTTACCCTTCGTGTTCATCGTCGGCACTGATGTGATCCAATTAAGCCGTGTATAATCTTCCAAATAGGTAATAAATTATATATACAAATTCGTTTTGATGTGCTGATTATTGGCCCTAACATTAATTGAACAAACATTAACGGATTGATCGATTTTATGATTTAGGACTTATAACCAAATTTGGGTTATTTAACTTCTGTATATATTAAACTGTTTCCAGATCTTATATGTGTTCAAATTCCGGCAGTAGGTCGCTGGTTTGAGTCCCAGGAATGCCTGTTTTGGTTTCCTTATTTTTTTTAGGTTTTTTGATTTGTTTTAAATGATTTATAAATAATATAATCAATATTAGCTATTAAATAAATAATATTTTATCTAAACCGATATCATGAAGTGAAACATTTCGTGTCGGCTAGTTTCGTTACAAGTTTTCATGTGTAGATATATATATATGTGTGTGTATATATATATGTAGGTATATCTTATTAATATTAAATCATTATTATTAAAATCAGACACAAATATTGAGGCTTATCGTTGTTAAACCGTTTTTATCAATTTGCTCATATTTATTATAAATGTATAAAAATATGTGTATATATGTATATATATATATACATATATATATATATATATATATGTATTATTTTTATAACAAAATTACAATAAACATATTAAGACGTATTAAAGGTGTTAATTATATTTTACCATCGAAATTCATTAAGGATTATAAGATATAAATTTTAGGATAATTATATATTTAAGCGTTTATTATTATAGTAGGTCTTAACTCATATTTGTTTAAACTAATTATTCGTAACCCGATTTTTATGACAAATAATGATTTTTATAATTAAATAATAATAATAATTCGTAGAGATCAATCGTTCAATCCATAACGTGCAAATCATAATTATAACTCAATTCGCATCGAAATCTTAAATTCGTTATACATATTATATCATTATAATTCACTCATAATATTATTTAATTAGGATTCTCGTCGGTAATTCTCGAAGAGGGTGATTATCGTTCTCTTGTCATAAACATTTCCGTTTAGCTTAATCGATTAGGTGAGTTTTATCATTCCCCTATTTTACTCGGTTTTCATAAACATTTTGGGGACATATACGTATATAATACTATACATACATATCTATATATACATACATATCAAAAATAGCAAACGTGTAATTGTGTATGATTAATCAAATCTACTTGTTATGTGCTTATGTGTTATTGTATTCTAACGATATATCCCCTTGGAAAGGGTTCTCATTCTATTGACCACCGCCCGATTCGCTTGGCAACGGTCTTATTCTTATTACTTGCTCATGTTTGATTACCGGTGCCCGATTCGCTTGGCAACGATCTTATTCTTATATGCTTATGATTTCATTACCGCATTTATTATGTTTTGCTTATTTATTATATTATCCTTATTTTATTGCAAAACTGATGGTAAACTCACTCAACATGTGTTGTTGACCAAAACTCCATTTTCTACGCATATGCAGGCTGCCTGAGTTGAAGGATGGACACTTAGAAAGACCATAGGGTTATATTGAAGACAAACTTAAATTTGAATTGTATTGTTGTATTTGAATATTATGTATTATTTGAATTAAATAATTAATTAGATATTGTCACATTTTATATATGATAGTATCTTCGAGCTGTGAGCAATCGGATCACGCCCCGGCATTTCCGCCTTAGGTTGGGGAGTGGCATAAGATGTACTAGCGGCGTATCCACCATGTCCTTATCATCTCATCATTCGTACAGTTACTCAAGCTACCTTAGGTTCTAAATCATAACACACAATTGTGCGTTATGATTTCCATGCGAGGACTTGGATAATTATATTCCAGACCATAATTACTCGTATCTTCGGACGGTCTGCATAACTTGTTTCATCATGTGGGTTATTGATGTGGTAAAAGTAGTTTAATATTATTAACTAAAATTACGCTAATCTAGACACTAAGTAATAATTTCTAGACTCTTAAACTTAAATAAACTACTAACCGGCAAGTGAACCTGTCGACTCTAGTACAGCTAAGTAAGTCCAGATATCGAACCCGCGAAACTCTTTAAATTACATTTACTAGCTAATTAGACTCGACTACAGACATGACTATTTATTTATTATTTGTTTAACCGGGGGGGGGGGGGGTTACTAATAAACTAATTTAAACTAATTAAGGGAACTAAAGATGACTAAACTTAGAACTTGGACTTAATTCAGATGATGACAAACAACCACCCAGGCTAGAATCCCCTAAGTTTCAGTTATCAATTAACCGGGAGAATACTTAGTTATGGAACTGGGATCGTAAAATAGACGCTTAAGAGAAAACCCAAACAGGACCCCCGACCCTTCTCAAGAGACACCTATGGGTTTCTAATAAGTTTTATCACACACCAGTATTAAAAATCAAGTTTCCTTATGGTCACCTAATTAATTACAAACTAGTTCCTTTATACGAAATCCTACCTTACAGCGCGAAAATCAAAGGCAGTCTAATACATTCAATTGACTCAATAGACAAAGTTAACCAATCAAACCTAGACGGACTCCTTACGAAGAACTAAATCTAGCAATCCTGATCAACAAAGACCTATCAATAACCTAGCACCTTACAGCTATTTAGTTTAGCAGCACACTTAGGTTTATTTAATTAAATAATATTATTCGTATGATCTTATTCGAAATCAATCATAAAATAGTCAAAACACAAAGTAAATGGCCTAATAGCAACCTATCATAATGACAAACAATAATCAAGGCAACTATGGAATAATAAAACTTAAGTAAACAACCTCAAGCACACATACGCATCAACTCAATATAATTAAACCTCTTACTAGTTCATAAAACCATAACGATAAATAAAACCCAACTCAAAATCAAACATTAGCAGAGGTTCATCATAAGCCTAGGCGGTCTAAGGGTTTAACCAACAACCATACTCAAGAACAAAAGAAAATAAATAGTTTCAAACAATAAATTCATGACTAAAATAATAAATTCAAACCAAATAATAAGGATGTTTGGATGAGTAGGTGTTAAACCCTAACGCTCTCTGCTCGAATCAAAGTGCTCGCTCTCTTTTTGCGGCTGACCTTCCTCCACCAACAACAAAAATAATAATCTTCTTCAAAACCAAAGATTCATGACAATAATAATACTTTCGATGGTGGCTTGACTGGCTTCGTTTGTCTTTTGTGAGTTCACCCCTTGATTGGCTCCTCAGTCCGATTAATATATAAATTGTGGCTGCTAGGTATTTTTTTTTATCCTATGGGCTGGCTCTCTTCCAAAAATATATATCTCCTTGATTGACTTTTCTTTGCTTCCAAACTTACGTCCCAAGTAAATCATGTAATGGCCCATTTAAATTCTTCAACAGTGCTGCTTCCTTGATTTAGTTTGGGCTGACAATTACATTTATAATACTAAATTAGCATTAGCCCATGAAGGCATGAACCATTTAAAGAGAGATCACCCAACAATTCCAATTCCATCTATCAATCAAACAAATAAACATTTGCTTACTGTTTGTACGCATGTGTTCATATTTAGATCATATAATTCTTCTTTTTATTTTTTTACTACCATTAATAAGTTACTACATACTATTATTATAATAAAAAGTATATGAATTAAATGATACTAATAATAGTAGTAGTAATATATAAAATTATTGGGATATTCACTCGTCGGTCTCAAGCTAAAATAAAAATCATTCTTTAACTCGCCATCTCAAGTTTAGTATAAGCACTCAATTTTAGCTCGTTGTCTCTTAAAACCATTCAATAATAAATATGAGCCACTCGAGTATTATTCAATAAAAAAATAGCTTAAATTACTTAAAAGTGTAGAAAATATTTATATAATAATATGTATATTTTAGCCCACATCAGTTATAAAGCATTTAAAACCATCATTTTGAAAGAAAAAAACGTTTTGACAACTTTAAATATAAATTCAAGGGATACTTAATAAATGTTCGAGTTGGATTACTAAAACCGTGAAATTTCTAAAAACATCTTTTATGGCGAAGTTACGAATTTTGGAGATTGAAATGGATTACTTGAAGCAGACATTTGAAATGAATTATGATGATCGAGATTAAGCTAAGAGTGGAATATTATATGAAGCTAACCTTGATAGATAAAGGAACTTGATTCATGAGATGGTATGCGCAAAACTTTACGTAACAACAAATCTAAAAATGACTAGTGACATGTGAACTCTTGTAAATATCGTATTTATTAAGAATAAAATTCTTAAGACCGATAGTATAAGTTTAAACATAGTTAACGAAAATTTTGATGAGTCGAGTTTGGTTAATTTGAGAACTTATGAGATTAAATAAAAGTTAATATAAAGTTATAGCTTTTCAAGTTTGTGATTTTGAGATGAGATTAATCCGATTTTATAATAAAATATTATAATAATTAGTAAATATTAACGAAAATGCGAAAATGTACGTATTCAAATAAATCATTAATAGATTAAATTGGGAAACGGATATTCCCGAATCACCGAGATAGTCCTATTCAAATTAAATCTTTAAAATTTGATTAAATGTAAGGTGGGTAATCGAAAATATTAAATTATAATAATTGGGAATTCGTGGATCATTCCTTTTTCACAAAATCGTTATAAATATTAGGAAGTAAGTAAATTGATATATCGATGGAAAGTCAAGTAAATAACGAATATTAAGTTAATTGTGATACCAAAAATAAGATGTGAAATAATATAATAAGATAAACGCGAGGCTAGAAATGCATGAACCACTATGACTATTCTAACAACTACGAATGTATCATTAAAACGTTTTAAAATTTTCAAAATGTATCAAAAGTCAAAGTAGGGAGTTGAAATTTTTTTACGAACCAACGTTTAGTTTCAAATAACGAACTTAATCAAATAAATAAAGTGAGTGATGAATTTTAATGGAGATTTATCATAAAGTCAATTTTAATGGTAAAATTTTAATTAATGGAAGATTTAATTTAATAATGAAAATTAAATTCGAATGATGAAAAATTTAATTTAATATCAATAAGATTTACAATATTTGAATTTTAATAATAAAAGCTTATAAAATGGAAAGTAAGTTGAGAAAAGTAACATGAGGTAAAACAAGAGGTAATAAAATATATATAGTTTGAAGTTGAGGGTAACGATTGAAATACACTTGATAATGTTTATAGTTTGAGAATATGGAAATTAATGAGAAAAGATGATTTAAATAATATTTTAATGGATATGAGTTAGTATAAGATTTCTTGTTCGGGGTATTTTGGTTTTGTCAAGGTTGGCGGTTGTTCGCTTAACGGAATACAGCAGCAAGCTCCTTGTCGATTCTAGTATTGAATGGCGATCATGAGAAACAGATGAATGACATTGATCATGATGATGAATTCTTAGTGAAGACATTCTATGAGGACCAAAGATGAAATTGTATTAGATGATGAGTAAGTTGTGGAAATTAATTGATTTGAGATAATAGAGAAGAGTATATTATAATTGTGCTAGTGATGGCTCGAGGACAAGTCGGGATTTAAAATAATAAGTTTTTGAGATATTTAATCGAATAAACAATGTTTATAAAGTTTTCCAAAAGTAAAAACGTTTTGGGTTGGGCTTTCCATGGTAGCTCAAGATCCCAATTAAAATAACGAAACATGTTCAATGAGTTGGCCTCCCAAGAGCTTTCCATGGCAATTTGAATGACCTAACTAAAATAACGAATAACAAACAATTGAGTTGGTCAGCCTATGAGTGCGTACATGGCATTTAACTGACCCAATTAATTAACGAATTATCAAATCAATGGAGTTGGTCGGACCATGAGCGTTACATGGCTTTTAACCGACCCAACTATATATCGAATCAACTAATCAAATATGCAGTTGGTGTATCTCGGGAACCACTCCGAACGATAAGATCCAACCAAAAAATCTAATTGAAAACGGGTTGAGAAATGGATAGTTGGAGTGCCCATGGATTTACATGGATTTTTCACCCAACTAAGCATTTTAAAATAATTAAAAATACAATTTTGGAGTGTAACCGTTTAGCCGGTTATGTTTACCACGCAACCGTTTAGCCGGTTATGTGTACCACTTAAAGTTACAGTTGCACGACATTTGTCATACCCCATGCTTCAAGGTGAAGGAGCACAACAAAACACGGGAATTCTTAAAGAATTTCCCACAATAAAAGGCAATCTACAAAAAATAAGTTGATTTAAAAATATTTTGAAAGTTGAGGCATAAACTCGGAATTCGTGTGTGTGTGCAATAAATAAATAAGATACAATAAAATAATTAATCTAATTAAGCTGTAAACAATTAAATAGCACATAAGGCAGTTTAGATAAGCATGTATAGGGTTCCTAACATATGACTAGGACAATTTTTCTAACGACCTATCTTATAAACTTCAGCTCTGATACCAATCTGTCACACCCCAACCTAAGGCGAAAATGCCGGGGCGTGATCCGATTGTTCACAGCTCGAAGATACTATCATACATAAAAGGTGACAATATCTCACACAATCTATACTGTATAATAAATAAAGGTTTTTCAATGCCACAAGTCATCACAGAAAATAGTTTCTTACAAAATTTTCCCACCTCTTTCTCTTATTAAGTACATTTCTCTTTCTTAATAGTTTTTATATTTAACTTGTTTTTTTCTTTTCAATCAATTATTTTCTCTTTTTAATAATTATTCTTTGATTTATAAAATTTAATACAAACATAAATATATTATTTAGATTTGCGTAAACATGTTGTATTAGTTATTAATATTAAGCTTTTGTAAGTAACGATTTTTCACATTGATTTAGATAAAATAATTAATTTCAAACTTTAGAAAAAAAAATTCACTTTATGTTTGTTTTGCAATGAAGATTAATAAAAGCTAAAGTCGATCAGAGACAACCTGTTTTAACGCATGGTAAGTTATGTGTTTCATTAATTAAAGTTGAAATAAAAAACAAAGCGAAACTACTAATTTAGATATGGAGATTAAAATTTACAAATGTCGTATAGAAAAAAATATTTTGAGATTTACAAATTTTCAATAACATTTTCTTTTCATATTATGTAATATGTAATTTATTCTACCATATATTTTATCTTTTGAACATATTTTTTGTTTTTTACATTGTGTTATTATTTAAAAAAAAATTATATATTCTAACTCGTGTTCTACACTGGTCTTAGTGACATATGTCATTACATATGAGTGATCCTTACAAAATTTTTCTGTTTTTCTCTCATACTAAATATATATTTCTTTTTCTTATTAGTAGTTTTATATTTTACTTTTTTTCTTTTTAATCTATTATTTTCTTTTTTTAATAATTATTTCCTGGATTAAAAGAATTAATATCAACATAAATATATTATTTAGTTTTATATAAATATATTGTATTAGTTATTAATATCAAGTTTTTATAAGTACGAATTATCACATTGATTTACATAAAATAATTAATTTTAAATTTTAAAGATAGAAATTTTCACTTTATGTTTGTTTTTCAATAAAGATTAATAAAAGTTAAGGGCAATTGTTTTAGATGATTTGTTTGTTTTTATACAACCTGTTTTAACGCATGATCAGTTATGTGTTCAATTATCTAGATTTGAAACAAAAACAAAGTGAAACTACTAATTTTAATATGAAGGATAAAGTTGCAAATATTTTATCCAAAAAAAAATTTAAAGATTTACGAATTTTCAACAACTTTTTATTTCTGTGTTGTGTAATGCTAATTTATTTTACAATATATTATATATTTATATCTTTTGAACATATTTTTTGTATTTCACAATGTTTTATTATTTAAATAAATTTATTTATTCCAACCTGTGTTCTACACGGGTCTTAATGCTATATGTCATTTAACATAAGTGATTCTTATAAAATTTTCCCACTCTCTCTCATATTGAATATATATATATTTTTTCTTCTTAGTAGTTTTATATTTAATTCTTTTTCTTCTTAATCTATTATTTTCGTTTTTTAATAATTACTTCATGGTTTAAAAAATTTAATACCAACATAAATATATTATTTAGTTTTATATAAATATATTGTATTTGTAAGACCACGAATCCCGGAAATCCTACAGTTGGTCATCATATCCAAAAATTCTCGAAAATTTAAAGCCAAACTAATTCATCTTATTAAAATCTTTTTAGAGTACTAAACAGCGGAATAAGGAATATCAAATTTCTCAAAATCGGGAAAAAGTGGTTTTAAACCCAAGGCAATTCATTTATTTTAAAACCTGTTCAGAGTATAACTCAGCGGAAAAGTCATAATTGATCAAACAAGTTCCCAAAACTTGGGAATTGTGCCCAAAACCAAATCTAAATGTATTGAATAAAAATTGAAAAGAACAATGTTCATCAATGAAACTTTTCGACTAGACATGCCTTCAACCGTCCCAGTAGCCTTGAGCATGTCCAAGCGGTAAGCATCCTCCTCCTAACCTGAAACTCACACTAACATACACACAAAGTTAGCTTGCGCTGAGTGAGTTCAAGTTTTTAATAATCGGCATTTATAATAATCATTCCAAGAATTTTAAAATAAAACGGGATACGAACAGTTAGGCCATCGCCAACAATAAGTAGTCATACTTATATATATGTACATCTATATAATTATATCCCTATAAATATCATCCAAGTAATAACATCAGGGTCGAGCACATGTACAACCCAGACACGTAATATCCAAGTAATAACATCAGGGTCGAGCACACTTACAACCCAAACACGTATCATTCCATCCGATGGTGATCATGCCACACGAGCCTCCCCCCAGGGCCTGCCACAGGATTTAAGAACCTGAGTAGTATAGTTTGGCCCGGCCAAGATCACCATCCATCCGTATACAAACACAAAGTAGGCATACGCAAACATCCTTAGTCGATAACGACTAATTAACATTGCCAATTATTGGCCATACAATAATACATGTATAATCATACGTACAACATACATAAATATCATCCCAATGCATATTCTATAAAAATAAGCCTATGCAAAATAATTTAACTGTTCATCAAGGAAAATCGCTTAAGTGTGTATGCTAGCCCAAAACTTGAAAAGAGTAAAAAGGGGCATCATGAACTCACCTGACACGAGGCACGAATCACCACGAGTTAGAGAACCCTTACGTATTCCCACAACTCAAATGCCTGTCGGATTACGAACAATAATTGCTAACGGTACCGAATCGACTCGTTTATCCTACGAGGCGTTCTAACATGGTTCGGGTTACCTAAAGCCTCGACCTCACCAAGATGAATTATAACAGCCCCCGGGGCCTTAAATTTACCAAAACCACCCTTAGATAATCCCGGGAATAAAGAATTCCCAAATTACCCCCAGAAGGGCTAGGGGAGATGAATATGCGCGTTTAAGCGTTGTTTAGGCACTTAACATCCAAATCAGCCCTGTGTGGACCAAATTTAATAAGATCACAGCTAACAAGTCCACACGACACTACACGAGTTGGATGGATCGGTAACTCGCAAACACAATGCACCAACTATCAAATAAACGCTAATTCACGTTGTACCGACCCGTTTGAGTAACCAACAACCAATACAGCCGCAATACTTACAAAAATCATTTTTCCACAGTCCTTATATCAAACCAAAGTTACACAAACTGAATTGGTTGTTAGTTCCCTCAAACAACGTGCTAGACGCAACAATTGACGAACTAGACAACCGAAACCTAGTTTTCACTTCATCAACAATTGACCAATCTAACGAATGCCAAAAATCATGATACTAAAGTATGATATACAAGACATACCTAGGAAGATGATAGAGCAAGAACTTCAATTAAAACAGCCCCGAAAGGACCTCAATTGGTCAGCCACCGGTTAAGTCCTAAACCGAAAGAATTGATCAATGTCGAGAATAAGGAGCAGATTTTAGCATGAAAAGATGTATTTTATTACTTAGTAAAACCATAGAAATAAATTATGAAATATTTACCAGAGTTGTATAAATGTCTTAAGTTTATTAAAATATTTTTATTTTATTTTTCTAGTACACATCATCATCATCATCGTACTCAGTATATCCCACCAATAGCAAAGCTATAGTAGGGTCTGAGGAGGGTAAGATGTAGACAGCCTTACCTCTACCCCATAAGGATAGAGAGGCTGCTTCTGGTGAGACCCCCGGCTCGATAGTAGTTTTGCATCAAGCCTTGGACATAAGGCACATAGCACTCAATCATCGGGACACCGGCTGATCGGTGCATGTACCCTTGTCTTTCGGCTATCAACGCCACTACATGATGCCTGATTAACCGTCCGTCACTTTTAACGTTATTTTCACGAGATTAGTAAAATAACGTCAAGATTAGTGCAATTTCACTTTTGCCCACCCGAGGGTTCACACATATATACATCATATGTGCGCACCGCAAGCAGGGCTAAACCTCTCCGAGGACATGGTTGAGGATAGGAATTCGTGGGATGAGAGGGGAGGAGGGGTAGAGGACGACCGAAATTGACTTGGGATGAAAGTATTAGGCATGATTTGATATATCTAAACCTCTCCGAGGACATGGTTGAGGATAGGAATTCGTGGAGAAGTAGAATTAAAGTTAAGGATTTTTAGAGAGAATTGATTACCTTAGGGCTTAGACTTAACTTATTTAGGTCACATACCATAATGGTATTTCCCTTACATATATTATTATTATTATAATTATTATTAGCTTTTATATAGCTGCTAAACTGTGATCTTATTATTAATATTATTATAATTAGTAGTAGTTTTTATATACCGGTTAAACTTTGATTTCCTTTATTTTGCTTCATACACATGTACTTAGAGCCGAGGGTCTCTCTGGAAGCCACCTCTTTATTCCTTTGGATAGAGGTACGGTGTGCCTACATCCCACCCTCCCCAGACCCTACTTATAGCTTTGCTGTCGGTGGGATTTTACTGGGCATGATTGATTTGATTGATTTTTCTAGTACACATAAAAATCTTGAAATTTCCTCCAACGCAGAAAGGTACGTGCAGCTATCTCAATGCGCAACAGAATTTTTTTATTTTTATAAAAACCATTACCCAACCAAATTAAACGATTCCAATTGGGTTTGATTCCTAACTCAAAATGTTAAGTTCCAGAAGTGGAACCAACCAATTTGGACTTGTCAAAAAAGCTTTATGATGTCGGGAAGACAGACCAGAATCCGTCATCCCGCATTAGGTTTGACACTCGATCTTATAAAATCATAAAAACCATTCAAATCTCGTCCAAAAATTATATATTATACTTTTCTAGAAACTAGACTCAAATTAGAACATCATAGAAACGAGAATTTATCAAAAACAATAAATTTTCATCGAGTTACAGACCAAACAATAAACGTTTATGAATCTGTCAGAAACTGTTTTGATCAAAACTCAAACCCTAACATGTTTATGACATCTCTAGGGGTTCAACAATGGTAAAAAAAACTTGAATTAATATTACACTAACCTTTAATTGGAGTTTGGCACCTTGGAGTTGGCTGGAAAAAAAGAAAAACGCAGGTGTGTTGGCTGCTTGGGGTTGCGATCGGCCAGAAGTGTGGGAAGGGAAAAGGTAGGGTTTATGATATAATAGTTTTACATCTAGGTCCATCATCTTTCAATATTGTTTATCTTGGACCAAAATTTAAATGAATAGACTTACAAAAACGACTAGAAGGTCCCTGAAGAAGTCAGATCGGGTCTCGTTTAAAAATGTAAACTTTACATGGCATAAAATCCTTTTAACGAAATTTTACGGGCGTTACAGTATTAGTTATTAATATTAAACTTTTATAAACGGATTTTCACGTTGGTTTATATAAAATAATTTTTCAAATTTCAAAGAAAGAAATTTTCAATTGCTTTAGATGGTTTGTTTGTTTTTGATAAACCTGTTTTAACACATGGTCAGCTATGTATTTCATTATCTAAAGTTGAAAAAAAAAAAAGAAACTACTAATTGTATATGAAGGATAAAGTTATAAATTAAATTACAATATTGTATACAAAAAAATATTTAGAGATTTATGAATTTGCAACTTTTTATTTCCATATTATGTATTGTGTAATTTATTCAACCATATATTATATTTTTTTTAAATGTTGAACATATTTTTTATATTTCATATTATGTTATTATTAAAATAAATTTGTTTATTTTAGCCCGTGTTCTACACGGGTGCCTAACCTAGTATCCAAATATAACAAACAATTTAAATACATGAATATAAGCTCAAATAATGATTATCTTGATTATATCATAAAGTCTTGTCTAAGTGTCCAAACTTCAATATTCAATATAAGCAACCTGCATATGCATAGAAAACAAAGTTTGTCAACATAAAGTTGAGTGAGGTTATCAACAGTTTTGCATGTTAGTATAAATAAACATAACGTAGTAGGTAAATAAATCAAAACATAAACAAGTATGTAGACTGTTGCCAAGAGAATCGAGCGTTGGTCAATAGCATTAGCACCCAATACATGGGAATACGTTGGACCCTCCGAATATACGAATGAATGAATATTAGTGCAAGTAAGCATATAACACGTATATTTGATTAAGTCACACACAATTACACGTATGCTATTGTTTGATATATATATATATATATATATATATATATATATATATATATATATATAGAGTATGAAATACGGATATGTACGCATATGTCCTCAAAACATTTAGAAAACTTAGTAAAATAGGGGAATGATAAACTCACCTTAAATTAATGATAAGTGAATATAAAAACGAATAAGCGAGTCGTCCACTACACGCCAAATGTTATAAATAAGTCAGAATCTGAGACTTTGAGATATGGTAATATACATAAAAACGAACTCGTTGCCAATGGAATCAACCCAAACGGATATTTAGAACTCAAGTTATGTTTGTTTAAAGATTTAAACGAGCTGCTACTGAACAGAATCCGAACAGCGAGTCGGAAGTCAGGTTTTGGTTAGCAGCCTTAAATTTTCGTTACAAGAATAAAAGTCTTCTGGACCGAACGTTGAATCTGATCAGAAGTATGAGAAAACGTTAAGTCAAACTAGTTGACTACTTTGCCCTTTAACGAGTTTTAAACGAATTGACCAGTCAACACCCTTCAACCACCGAAATTGATTAAAGGTTATTGACTAGAGAATATGTATGAATGATTTCTATGTTTACAACTTACCCAGAAAGTAAAAGAATCAACAGATACGATGAGTCAAAGGTCCACACGTAAGCAAAGTCAAACGAGCAAACTTGTATCTTCAACAAATAAGCAAAAATCGAAGGTTTTGGGGATGGTTAGAAGCTTGTGGTGGCTGAGGAAGCTCTTAGGGTTTAGTGTAAAGGTTGGTGGCAGAGATTATGAGACTTGTTTATATAAAAATAGCATAAACGAACCATATTTGGAAGTTTTACTCGTTTAAGTAACAAAATACGGTTTTAATGAGAATATCAATGAAATAAACTGAAAGATTTGATCTTGGGCTGTAAGAAACGTATAGGGAGTTGTATTATAGTTATAATATGTTAACTTGGTTCTTAATTCACTCAACCATTCCTAAAATACACAATTTTAATACCAAAAACCAACTAGGAAATGAGATCGGGTAAACAAACTGTGCAGGTCCTCCATAGTGCTACGCGACCAAGTGGGGGGGTAGCCCGTCGCATGGCGCCCAGGCCTAGTGTGGGCTGGCTTTATTTTTTTGACATATATGGTCCTTAAAGTTATGGGTTAATTATTGAATTTTGTTATGATATAAATAAGAAATGGATATTATATAAGGTATGAGGGGTATAAGTGAACATAAGAAAACTTAAATACTTATAAACATTTAATCTAATTAATAATAATTATCCAAAAATGTTCCCATGTCGGGTTATGAGTAAACGAATACGGTTTGGAAAATCCGAAATGTTACACTAGAGTGGAACCACGGGTGCTTGGCCGAATTGTTACTTGAGTCGAGCAGAATGGTGAGTCGGTTCGATTGGAAGTAAGGATAGAACTCGAAATTTAAACAAATGAAAACATGATAAAACTCGACCCGAGCTAGGATTCGAAAGTAACCATGAAATTAACCAAAACCCAAACCCGATTCAATGGAACCATAAACCGAACATGAGAACCGACTCGTTTTAGGAATCAAAACCTAAACGTTCGTTAAGAAACCGTTAATATATAAGTTCATTAAAGAATCGTTAATAATAAAGTTCAGTTTTGCTAAACCAATAAAGTTCAGTTTCGTTAGTATAACAAGTCCGGATTAGCAAACTTAAAGATTAACCCCGTTAACTTAGGATTATAAAATATTAAAATAGAAAGTTAATATGTGTAATTATTAGCGGTTAGCCGTGCTCAATTTACGAAGGGCATTACGATTAACTCAGAGAGAAATCGTCTACAGGTGAGTTCTAGCCTTTTCTGTGTTCTGTTTTCGAGGCTGTGTGCGTACTACGATGTGTTAGATTAATACACTTACCTTAAATGGTAAGTGTATATTGGATATATATTTGTGTATGTATGTGAATGATATAGAATGATTAACTAGTATGCATGTAGTTTTATATATTTATTTATTACTGAAGGTAATAAAGGTATGTACGAACGTATGCATGGTTGTATGGTTGTATGGATGTATGGTAGTAGGAAGGGCACCGAACCCTAAAAATATCCGAGGTACACAGGGTGTCAGACCCTTCTAATTTCCGAGGTATACAGGGTGCCGGACCCTTATAATATCTAAGGTGAATAGAATGAGGCAGGTTGATTAGAGGGAGACACGTGGAAAATAAATGAAGACCGGCATCAAGAAGAAGAAGAATCACGTGTTATTTATGTTAAATGTTAAGACTTATGTTGTTTTGTTTAAACGAGTACTTGATGAATGGTTTAAATGTATGACTTTTATATTCAGCAATTTGTTTTAATTAACTCTGATTTTCGAATTATGTGAATGAGTAAATCCAACCCGCATCAACGTAGGACACCGGGGATCGGGGCTTTACAAGGTGTGAGATATAGGGGTGCAAACAAGCCGAGCCTCTCTTGAGCTACTCGAAATCATATTGTTAAAAAGTTCGAAACGAACCAAGCCTCAAGTTGTGTATAGGAAGATCATTTAGGCTCGTTGAGCCTTATTAAACCTTGTTTATTGTTTGATTTTTAATTTTTTAGACATCTGTGTATTAATTTCACACTGACAGTCGAGCTTTAGCCGATATTTGACTCATTGAAGTATTACACACAAGCTTGATCCCGCTTGTTCATAGTTTATCAAAATAAATAAAGAATATTAACAAAATGTGCATTAATAAATAATAAACTAGCCAAGTCAGAACCGAGCTTGAGCTTGAAAAAAACGACTCACGAACCAAGCACGAGCTCTCGTAAGTCCAAATAAGGAAAGATCGAGCGTACCTGAGATTGGGCTAAGCTTGTTTACACCTCCACTTAATTATACCAAACTCTGTGTGATTTGATTAGGTGAAGTAATTATTTCAATACCCTATAGAAGCAATAATGAGGAATGCTAAGCAATTCAAACGAGCTCGACAGTAACTGTTTGGATGATTTGGAATTAAGACACGGCATGATCTTTAAGAAACAAATCTCTTTTGATAGCCATCATGATTAACAAGATCAAAACAACCTCATTTCATAGGTGAAGCATAGAAGCAAACAATTAATGTTGATGCGGAAGAAGTTGTGTTGTTTTAACTTTATTAACTTTCTTTTGTAAGGGGCTTTTTATACTTTTATCTAGTTTGTTATTTTTTTTTTCCATTTTCTTTTTATGTTTTGGCTGTTGCATGTTGTAAGTGTCCTATTTTTTGTTCTAGTGGTAGGTGTAAACAAGCCGAGCTGCTCACAAGCAGCTCGAGATCGGCTCGCGAAAAAGCTTAATCGAGCCAAGCCTAAACGAGCTTGAGCCTTAAAGTAAGCTCGTTTAATAGACGAGCCCAAGCTTCACTTGTTGAGCTAGAGCCGGCTCGTGAGTCTAAACGAACCTATCATTTATATATTTATTAATAATACACACACACACTTATATACACTTAACAATTATTAATCAATATATATAATATTATTTCATTTTCATTTTTCTCGAAACTGGAGATAACTTGGAGAGTTTAAAGGCTCCGTGAGGCTGGGTTGGGCCAGATGGCTGTGGCCTTTTGCCATCAAGACCCCGTATGAAGTACCTAGGCAATTCTCTATTTGTTGGTCATTCAAAAAATTTTGAAAATTTAATATAAAAACTACAAATATATAAAAATTAATTAATAAATACTACACGAGCCGAACTTGAGCTTGAAAAATTACTCACGAGCCAAGCTCGAGCTTTAGAAATAGAAGTGGAAACAAGCCGAGCTTAAGCTCAAACTCTGTATAAATAAACGAGCTGAGCTCGATCCTGGTCGTGTGTAACTATGTAATAAAAGTAATTCGGGTCGGATCAAAACCAGCCCAATACACATTCTATAGATCTGCATATGCTCCAGTCTATATCCTCTGTTTTCAATTCTTGCACATAAAACAAACCTTCAAACAATAAACAAACAAATCTCAACTAGTTCATGAATGATTTGACTTGTTTAAACCCTAATTAGAATTTAAGTTAAAAACTTTTATATGGAGGTGTGAGATACTGGGGAGCAAATGAGTCAAGCCACTAGCTAGTTACTCGAATCGGATTGAAAACAACTCAAAATGAGTCGGGCCTTTGATGTGCTAAAAGTAGTTATATAAAAACATGCTAATCTAGACACTAAGTAATACTCTAGACTCTCTAAAACTCGACTAAACTACTAACCGGCAAGTGAACCGATCGACTCTAGTAAAGCTAAGTAAGTCCGGATATCGAACCCACGAGACTCTTTCAACTATGTTAACTAGCTAATTAGACTCAACTAATATTGACACGACTATTTGTTTGTAAACCGGGGTGGGGGGGGGGGTTGTTTAAAATACTAAATTAAAACTAATTAAGGAAAATAAGTAAAGTAAAAGAAAATACAAGTTTGAGTAAATAATATGATGATGAGAAAACTAGGCTAGAATCCCCTAAATTTCAGTTATGAATTAACCAGAAAAATATTAAGTTATGGACTGGGATCGTAAAATAGACACCTAAAAGAAAACCCGAACAGGACCCCTGACCCTTCTCAAGAGAAACCTATGAGTTTCTAATAAGTTTTAACGAACACCAGAATTAAAAATCAAGTTTCCTTACGGTCAACTAATTATTTATGACTTAGTTCCTTTATACGAAATCCTACCTTACAGCACGGAAATCAAAGGCAATTTAATATATTTAATTGATTCAATAGACAATAATAAATAACAAACCTCGACGGACTCCTTACGAAGAACTAAATCTAGCAAGATTAAATTATAAAGATCTATCAATAACCTAGCATTTACGGATTTAAGTTAGAAGCACACTTAGGTTTAATTAATTAATAATTATTACTCCTATGATCTTAATGCATATCAATCATAAAATAGTCAAAAACACAAAGCAGATGACCTAATAGCAACCTATCATAATGACAAACAATAATCTAGGCAATTATGGAATAATAACAACTAATCAAACAATCCTAAATATCCATATACATCAATTTAATATGATTAAACCTTTTACTAAATCACAAAAACCATAACGATAGTCAAAGTAGGTTCATCATAAGCCTTGGTAGTCTATAATGTTTAGCCTAGCATCTTAAAGTAAAACAAAATAATAATAAAGGAATTCATGGCGAAAATAAATAAGAACGGAAGATTAAAGGAGATAAAACCCGTGGTCTTCGTCCTTGGATGATAAGCACTTCGCCGGCTGATTACTTTCATTCAATCCCGCCAAATATTGCAATCCTAAGCTCCGAGAAACTTCAAATTCGGCTCTGGTTCACAGGGTATGCTCAGGATTAAGTTTAGGGGTGTTTATATAGGTTTCCTGGGCCCAAAACTGATAAAAAAATAAAAGAAAATTCGAGAAACTGGGTGCCCAGAGCGCTACGTGATAGGATTTTGCCTCCCGGTCGCGCGGCGCTGCGGGCTAGAGGAGGCTGACCGGTCCGGTTCATTTCCTGATGCGGTCCGATTCAATTTTGATGCTCCGGTTCACCAGTTTGGCTTGTTTTAGCTCCATTTTTTTTCCTTTTTAACTATGAACAAGTCCGGAACCTACATTATTCAAATATGTTAGTAATATACAAATTCTAATAAAAACCGAACAAAAAGTAATAAAATATTAATTAAAATATAAAAGGGATTTATATATATTTAGCATTATATCAAATATTACCACACTTATCTCTTTTTCGTCCCTGAAAAAAGTCTCATTGCAATGGGATCAGAATCGGAGAAATACGGTCTTAAAAACATATTAGGTTATCTTAAAGCTCAGATAAGCGTAAAAACCCTGATTGCCGATATTGTTGTCCACTTAAACCCAGCCACCAGCCTATCAAGCCCCCACGCACATTAAGCATTTAAGTTCATGTGATATCAAAAACCTATGGGTCTCACACCTTTAGAGTTAAGATCCACATACCCCATCTCAAGCATAGTAAAGACAATTAAAAATAATCGAGTTGAAGCAAAATGGTTCAACATATCACCGTAAGATAAGAACCCCTTAATGGTAAGAAGAAAATGCACTTAGATGGAATTAATGGATGATAGGTCAAGTAAGGTCGTACGAGCATGCCCTAAATATTATTGGACTTGTCCTATATATGCCCTAAGAAAATATTTATTGACTAAAACCTTTGAGCCCCAATAGTGTATCATCAGAGTCGGCATCCCCTTGGTAACACATAAACTCTCAGTCTCGTCTAGCATGTGCACTTTGGCCTCTTTTTCTATTTTTGAGAATGCTTCTTTGGCATTTTTCATTACATAACTTTTCTCATTTTTTTCTTTTCAAATCAACTTATTGGAATATTTATTGCTTTCATAACATCTTTTTTTTTCTTTTATCTTTTTAGTTTTTTTATTTTATTATGTACTTAGGCATCTTTTACCTATAAATATATAACTAAATACTAAAGCTCGTATAAAATTGGACATGGCGGGGTGCCATCACTCTTTATTTATTTTCATAAAACGGAGTGGCGTGCTAATTTAAAGTGCATTCAATTCTCACCACCTTAGGGTAATCAGCTTATGGTAATACTCTCTATACCTTATCGAATTTCAGCTTCACTGTCCCCATTAGGATGAGAACCCACAAAATCTAAGATTAATTAGGTTTGTTAAGAATATGCAATGGAAAACCTTTCAAGACTAGTGGGCCTACCGACACATCCCAAGCTTAATACGCTTTCTTTTTATATTATCTCATATTATTAGTAGTTTGAAAAACCGATTCCCGATAAGTATCCTCATCTCCCATTTATGTGCAAAAAGAAACAAAATCAAGGGACATTTTTTAAAACTTTTTTTCAATTTTTTTAATATAATTAAACTAAAATTTAATTATAACTCAAATGTCCTATCCCCATACTTAAATTTAGCATTGTCCTCAATGCAAGGATAAGGACTTAAATTAAAAATAAAGTCGGAATACAAAAACTAAAAACCTAAAAATAAACGAAAATAAAAATACACAAGCAAGATCGATAATGGAAAAGACTTAGCTGGTAATATGCACATGAAAGTTGATGCCAAAGTCTTCTTCCATGAATTGCCCTCCAACTCCAAACGTACACATCAAACGGTATCTCCTCCTCTCACACACGAACGGAAGCGGCAAAAACAACAAACAATATCTAAAAATATCTTATCAATTTGATAGATGTTAAGCACTTAAGTATTTTAACAGACAAACCAACCGACCCTATATATAAAACATGAATAAATAGCAGCAAATAATAAAAAGTATACAGTTCTGTTGCTCCATCCCCACACTTGAATATTGCATTATACTTCATGGGGGTCATTTTTCTAGCTCAAAACCTGCAAAACTTGAAAACAAAAACAAAGAAGAACTACAAAAATCTATGTTAGTGACTAGACTAAAAAATAACGATAGGGTAAATATACAATCTCTACACTTGAGTTCTCACTCAAGACACTCTCCTATATGAACTACTCCAACTGTCCAAGTGGAGATTCCTCCACCACTGTCAAACTCAATGGTTCTCCAAAAAACTGCATCACGATATGACCATTCATCTTCAATATTTCCAAACTTCACAAAATTTTGCAAACCACCACCTATCTCTCTATCAAACTTCATCGACCCTCGAGAACTCGTGACCTCTATCTCCTCCTCTAAACAAACTCTGACGGAACAGGGGTGATCAAGATGTGGATTCATGCCCGGAATAAAAGACTCAATCGCATAAACGGGATGACATGGATCAATGAGACCGTCTTGATCACTCGGTGTCTCATGGCTTTAGCAACATAAGTGACACTAATATCGCGGGCTCTAAGAGTGATCTTACCATCAAAAACATCAACGAGTGCCCTAGCAGTCGGCAAGAATGGACGACCTAAAATAATAGGAAGTCTCTCATCGGCCTCATATCTAAAACCACAAAATCTACGGGGAAAACTAAATTATCGACTTTCACGAGCAAGTTTTCTATGATCCCCTTAGGGTACTTCACCGAACGGTCAGCTAAAGATAAGATAATACGAGTGGGTGTAAGTTCTCATAGGCCTATCTTTTCAAACAACGAATATGACATTAAGTTTATGCTAGCTCCTAGGTCTGCTAACGCTTGGCACGAGGTATCCCTACCAAACAAACATGGCACAGTGAAAACACCGCGATCGGGTAACTTTTTGAGTACCTTATTGAGAACTACTGCCAAACACTCTTCGTTCAGTGGAACGGTCGAAAGCTCCTCCAGACTTTCCTTTCGTTTAAAAAGATCTTTCAAAAACTTGTCATATTTCGGCATATGCCGGAGGCTCTCGATAAACGGAAGATTAATCCTAAGCCGCCTAAACATATCCAAGAAGTTCCCGTATTCTCTACGAAATTTTTGATTCTTAAGACGGGCAGGATACGGGACACGGGCATAATCTATAAGCGGTTGATATAAGGCTAAATATATATAAATCCCTTATATATTTTATTTAATATTTTATTAGTTTATGTTCGGTTTTATTAGGAATTGTATACTACTAACATATTTGAATAAATTAGGTCTCGGAACTTGTTCATGGTTAAAGAGGGTGAAAAAGGATCAAAAAAGAGCTAGACCAATGAACCGGAGCATCAGGAAATGAACCGGACCGAACCAGGAGTGAACCAGGCCGGACCCCCCCCCCCCCCTTTTGGCCGGAGCGCCACGCGACGGGGAGGGCCAAGCCCGCCGCACGGCGCGGCGGCGGTCTTCCATATCCTTCCAGCTTTTTCTTGACCGACTTTCATATTTTTAGACACTTGTTGCCTATTTAAAGACCCCTAAACTTACCATTAACCATACCTTGAAGTCCAGACGAATTTGGTGGGTTCCGAGGAGTCCGAGAGCAGTTTCCGGCAGCTTTGGAGTCGAAGAATCAGCTAGTGTTGCGCGTATTAGTTGAAGGCGAAGAACACGGGTTTTATCTTTTGTTTCTTTCGTTTTCATTATTTTATCGCCATGAATTCTTATTTGTTTGTTTTGCTTAAACCTAAGATGCTAGGCTGAACTGCATGAACTATCTAGGCTTATGATGAACTTATTTTGATGTTTTGATTTGATTTTGGGATTTATTTACATTATGGTGTTTATGATTTAGTAAAAGATTTATCTATAATTAATTGATGCATATGGATACTTAGGATTGTTTGATGAGTTTTATTCCGTAGTTTTTCTTGATTATTGTTTGTCATATGATAGGATTGCTATTAGGTCAATTACTTTGTGTTTTTGATTATTTTATGACTGAAGTCATGATAAGATCATAGGAATAATATTGTCAAATAAACCTAAGTGTGATGCTAACCTAAAATCTGTAAAGTGCTAGGTTATTGATAAGTCTTTACTATTTAATCTTGCTAGATTTAGTTCTTCGTAAGGAGTCCGTCTAGGATTGATTATCTATTATTGTTTATCAAATAGATTAAGTATAGTAAATTGCCTTCGATTTCCGCGCTGTAAGGTTGGATTTCGTATAAAGGAACTAAATTATAAACAATTGGGTGACCGCAAGTGAACTTGATTTTTAATACTGGTGTGCGATAAAACTTGTTAGAAATCCATAGGTTTCTCTTGAGAAGGGTCATGGGTCCTGTTCGGGTTTTCTTTTAAACGTCTATTTTACGATCTCTGTCCATAACTAAATATTTTCCCGAGTCAATTCATTACTGAAATTTAGGAGAGTCTAGCCTAGGTAGTTTTCTCATCATCATCTTAACAAACTTCGTTTTCGTTTAAATTACTTGTTTTCTTAATTAGTTTTTAATTATAGTATTAAATTAGTATTTTAAATCCCCCAAACAAATATAATTAATAAGTCGTGTTTTGTAGTCAGCAGTTTTATTGTTTTCTTGACGGTTTTTTGGCTTATTTTCAAATTCTCATTGCACCGGAAGACCAAGAAAAGACGACTTTTACATGTCCGTATGGCACGTTTGCGTACCGTCGCATGCCGTTTGGACTATGTAACGCTCCGACTACCTTTCAGCGTTGTATGGTGGCAATCTTTCAAGATATGATAGAGACGTCCATGGAGGTGTTCATGGACGATTTTTCGGTTTACGGTAATTCTTTCGATCAGTGTTTGGCTAATCTTGAGAAGATGTTGAAGAGGTGTATCAAAACGAAGTTAATGTTGAATTGGGAGAAGTGTCATTTTATGGTGACGGAAGGGATCGTGTTGGGTCATAAGATCTCGAGAGATGGTATTGAGGTGGATCGGGCGAAGATTGACACTATAAGTAGACTTCCTCCACCGACGAATGTGAAGGCGATTAGGAGTTTCTTGGGCCATGCGGGGTTCTATCGGAGATTTATCAAAGATTTCTCCAAAATTACCCGCCCGATGACCCGACTCCTTGAGAAAGACGTACCATTTGTATTTGATGATGAGTGTGTGAAGGCATTCACGTTTTTGAAAGAGAAGCTCGTAAGTACTCCTATTCTTTGTTCTCCCAATTGGAGTTTTCCGTTCAAGCTCATGTGTGATGCTAATGATTATGCGGTTGGAGCGGTTTTGGGGCAAAGGCGAGATAAACATTTTCACCCCATCTATTATGCTAGCAAGACGTTGAATGATACCCAAGAAAACTACACCACCACCAAGAAGGAGCTTTTAGTCGTTGTTTTCGCATTTGACAAGTTCCGCTCGTACCTCGTGCTTTCGAAGATCACCATTTTTACCGATCATGCAGCCTTGCGTTTTCTCTTTCAGAAGAAAGACGCGAAGCCTCATTCTATACGGTGGATTCTTTTACTGTCCGAGTTTGACATTAAGATCAAAGATAAGAAGGGTGCGGAAAATGTAGCGGCCGATCATCTATCCCGTTTAGAGGACCCGAGGAGAGAACAGTTGAATGAGGAGGAGATTGGTGATACATTCCCTCACGAGTCGATCGACTTTGTTGCGGCTGAGAAGCAAGGTATGCCATGGTTCTCTGATTTTGCTAACTATTTGGCAAATGGTTTTATTTTGGAGGGTATGACTATGCAACAAAAGAGGAAGTACTTCCGAGATGTGAATAGGTATGTGTGGGATGATCCATTTTAGTTCAAGATTGGTGGTGATCGGATTTTGAGGAGGTGTGTGACGAAAGAGGAAGGATGGGATATCCTCAAGCATGTTCATGAAGGGTTGACTGGAGGTCATCATGGTGTGCATGCTACCGCACAGAAGGTGCTTGATAGTGGGTTCTATTGGCCGACAATTGTTAAAGATGCTGAAGAGTTTGTGAAGCTTGGTGATGCGTTCCAAAGAACAGGTAATATTTCATCCAAGAATGAGATGCCTCAAAACCCAATACAAATTCTTGAAATCTTTGATATTTGGGGCATCGACTTCATGGGACCGTTTCCCACGTCAAATGGTAGTAAGAATATTTTAGTGGCTATTGATTATGTGTTGAAATGGGTGGAAGCCCAACCATTGGCCACGAATGATGCATGAGTTGTTGTGAGGTTCCTCAAGAAGTTGTTTACTCATTTCGGTACTCCGAGAGCTATTATTAGTGATCGGGGAACTCATTTTTGCAATACCATCATGGAGAAAGCATTGGCTCGTTATGGGGTTACTCATCGTACCTCTACTGCCTATCACCCTTAAACGAATGGTCAAGTCGAGAATGCTAATCGAGGGGTGAAGAGAATTTTGGAGAAGACGGTTGGGGTTAGTCGGAAGGATTGGTCGGAGAAGTTAGATGATGCGTTGTGGGCATTCCGGACCGCGTACAAGACTCCGTTGGGTATTACACCGTAAATGCTTGTTCATGGTAAGTCTTGTTATCTGCCAGTGGAGTTGGAGCATCGTGCTTATTGGGCGTTGAAGACGGTGAATGTCGATCTTACCGAAGCCACGAGGAAAAGGTACCTTCAGATTCATGAGTTGGAAGAGCTTCGGGATGCGGCATATTCTCGATCGTTGGACATAAAAAAAAAGACGAAAGCTTTACATGATAGGCGGTTGAAAGGCAGAAAAGAGTTCAAGAAAGGCGATAAGGTACTATTATTTAACTCTCGTTTGAAGTTGTTTGCAGGAAAGTTGAAATCAAAGTGTTCGGGACCGTAGTTGGTGAAAGAAGCTTTTCCGTTTGGAGTGGTGGAGCTGGAGAATCCGGATAATGGAACGTCTTGGAAAGTGAACGGTCAACGTTTGAAGCACTATCTTGGTGGACCGGAGGAAGCAATCGAGATGGAGGAAACTCCTCTCGATCCACTGCACTGAATTGTCACACGTGGTTCTTGAGTGAAAACTCAAGTGTAGAGTTTGTATATTCTTTCTTATCTTTACTTCTATTTTATTTTTATTTTTCCTTGAGTCACTAACGTAGTTTTTATTTGGTTTTTAAGTTTTGAAGGAAGAAGTGTGAAGATCCCCTTTGAAGTTTAATGCAAAATTCAAGTGTGAAAAAAGAGCAGGAGCCGTATACTTTTATAATTATTTATTTGCTGGTTTTATTCATGTTTATTGGTTTGGTTGGTTGGTCTGGTTACATACTTTGACTGATTAATATCTATCAAGTTGATAAGATGAATGTTTAAATATTGTTTGTATGGTTGCCGTTTCCGTTCGTGTACGAGAGAAAGGAGATACTGGTTATTGATCACGTTCGGAGTTGGAGTGCATTTATGGAAGAAGACTTTAGCGTCATATTTCACTCGCATATTACCAGCTAAGTTTTTTCCTTATTACTTCGTTTTTAGCTTTGTTATATTCTTATTTATTTTTGTATTTTTAGGTTTTGTTTTGTTTTTAAAATTTTTTGAGTCGTGTTTCCGTCCCTGCATTGAGGAAAATGCAAATTTTAAGTGTGGGGATAGGAACACGTGTCTTTAACTTGTTTCGTCATGATGTTTTTTTTAAAAAAAAAGTTTTGAAAAATATCCCTTGATTTTGTTTCTTTTTGCGTTTAAATGGGAGATGAGGATACTTATCGGGAATCGGTTTTTCAAACTACTAATAATATGATATAATTAAAAGAACATGCACTTAACTTGAGATGTGTCGGTAGGCTCAGTTTTAAGAATGAAAGGGCGGTTTGATAGTTGGTTTTTAACGATAAATATGATTTTTAGTGGGAAACATGTTAAGTCTGTATAAAATACGAGATGAAAGGTCGGGCCATACTCAAGCCTCATTTTTAGTTTGATGGTAGAAAATTATAAATTTTATAGAAAATCTGAATACGCTATCATACAATGCTTGGGTAGGTTTAAACGTTAAAGTATATTGTGTAGCCTGTGATATAAACTTAAAATTTACACTTCTAGTTTTAGTGGTTAACACTTTATAGGTGTATGGTTTTATGGCCTTAAATCCTGTATTGATGGGATGCCTCGAGTTCGGAAACCACGGGTCTTTTTACGGTTGTTCATCTGGGTATCTTCGAATATTTAAAAATCATAAAAGCTTTTAAGCATAAACCCGCAGTTTACTGCCATTACACTCACTTACATCAATTACAGTGAAGTAAAATCTTGATGATCCAGTGATCATCTCGCTGTTAGTCGTACGTGGTCCTCTTACTTGCGTCCCATACGATTAAGAATAGGATCAACTAGAGACATGACGTATGCAAACCGACAGATGGAAACTTGTAAAATCACGTGTGGTAATGGGTCCGAGGTATTGCTTGATAATGGGGGTATGTCATGTAGTGGGGAACACTAGCTAGTTAGTTGAATAATTGTACCTTAATCGTATCTAATGGCTACTTGGTATACTTTGATGTTTAAATTTAGGTGGATAAACAATATCCTTGATCGTCTTAGCTATTCATGAAAAATGTGCAACAATATTTTAATATGCTATTATGAGGTTTAAGTCAAGTTGGGGTGGTTTGACCCGGTAAAATCTAAAATAAAGCGGGTCTTGACTGTGGGTTCCATTAGATTATATACAAAATAATAATAATAGTTGTATCTTACTTGTCCCGGTAAACACAAAGGCATGGGTTTAAGAGGACAACAATATCGGTGATCGCAGTTTTGCGTTGTTCTAAATTATAAAATAACCTATATGTTTGTAAGAATGTATTTTTCCGATGCTGATCCCATTGCCATAAGACATTTTCAGGGACAAAAAAGAGATAAGTGTGGGATATTTGATATAAGGCTAAATATATATAAATCCCTTGTATATTTTATTTAATATTTTATCAGTTTATATTCGGTTTTATTAGGAATTGTATACTACTAACATATTTGAATAAATGTAGGTCCCGGAACTTGTTCGTGGTTAAAGAGAGCGAAAAACGATCAAAAACGAGCTAGACCGACGAACCGGAGCATCAGAAAATGAACCGGACCGAACCAGGAGTGAACCAGACCGGACCAGTCTGGACCCCCCCCCCCTTTGGCCGGAGCGCCGCACGATGGGGAGGGCCAAGCCCGCCGAGCGGCGCGGCGGTGGTCTTCTAGATCCTTCCAGCTTTTTCTTGACCGACGTTCGTATTTTTGGACACATGTTGCCTATTTAAAGACCCCTAAACTCACCATTAACCATACCTTGAAGTCCAGATGAATTTGGTGGGTTCCGAGGAGTCCGAGAGCAGTTTCCGGCAGCTTTGGAGCCGAAGAATCAGCTGGTGTTGCGAGTATTATTTGAAGGCGAAGAACACCGGTTTTATATTTTGTTTCTTTCGTTTTCATTATTTTATCGCCATGAATTCTTATTTGTTTGTTTTGCTTAAACCTAAGATGCTAGGCTAAATTGCATGAACTATATAGGCTTATGATGAACTTATTTTGATGTTTTGATTTGATTTGATTTTGGGATTTATTTACGTTATGGTTTTTATGATTTAGTAAAAGATTTATCTGTAATTAATTGATGCATATGGATACTTAGGATTGTTTGATATGTTTTATTCCATAGTTTTCCTTGATTATTGTTTGTCATATGATAGAAATGCTATTAGATCAATTACTTTGTGTTTTTGATTATTTTATGATTGAAGTCATGATAAGATCATAGGAATAATATTGTCAAATAAACATAAGCGTGATGCTAACCTAAAATCTGTAAAGTGCTAGGTTATTGATAAGTCTTTACTATTTAATCTTGCTAGATTTATTTCTTCGTAAGGAGTCCGTCTAGGGTTGATTATTTATTATTGTTTATCAAATCAATTAAGTATAGTAAATTGCCTTTGATTTCCGCACTGTAAGGTAGGATTTCGTATAAAGGAACTAAATTATAAACAATTGGGTGACCGTAACCAAACTTGATTTTTAATACTGGTGTGCATTAAAACTTGTTAGAAATCCATAGGTTTCTCTTGAGAAGGGTCAGGGGTCCTATTCGGGTTTTCTTTTAAGCGTCTATTTTACGATCTCTGTCCATAACTAAATATTTTCCTGAGTCAATTCATTACTGAAATTTAGGGGAGTCTAGCCTAGGTTGTTTTCTCATCATCATCTTAACAAACTTCGTTTTCGTTTAAATTACTTGTTTTCTTAATTAGTTTTTAATTATAGTATTAAATTAGTATTTTAAATCCCCCTAACAAATATAATTAATAAGTCGTGTTTTGTAGTCGAGTCTAATTAGCTAATAAACGTAATTTAAAGAGTCTCGTGTTTGATATCCAGACTTACTTAGCTTTACTAGAGTCGATCTGTTCACTTGCCGGTTAGTAGTTTAGCCAAGTTTTAGAGAGTCTAGAGTATTACTTAGTGTTTATTTTTAGTTAATTTAGTTAATAAATATTAAACTACTTCAAGCACATCAGCGGTGAAGGCCTAACATCTCTCGGTTTCTTTTCCTCACTTCCTCTAACTATGGGCTCACTGGTTGGTGCAATACTTGCTGGGTCTAGCCTAGGTTGCACCCTCCCAGGTGTCTCCATCACTATCTCCTCATCAACTAACTCATCTCTCTCCTCTACCTCAATCTCTCTCTCCGTACCTAAAACCCTACCACTACAAGTAGAAATGACATTTAACTGAGCTGCCGGATTTTGCTGAGTGGAACTCAAAAACTGACCTAGTGGTCTCTCATCTAAACGTCGGGCTATATCACCTACGGTTCTCTAAAGATCTAAGAGTGCAGACTGGTGATTCATTAATAGTAAATCATGATTGGCAAATTTTTTCTGAGTTTCCTGATCTCTAACCAGTATTTGCTTCATCATCCCTTCTAACCTACCAATACCACCACTCAAGTCCTGCCCACTACTCCCACCTTGACTACTTTAATCCCCACTAAACGACTGATCCTACCCCCGGTTAAGATTTGAATTTGAATGCAAACTAGGGGGTGCACCGGGGGAACGCAAATTCGAATTATAGTTATTTTTATAGTTGTTCTTGTTTGAATTATTATTTCCATTAAACACATTAGGAACCCTATTTTGCCCTCCTATGAATTCTACCTACTCCTGACCTATCAACGGACAATCTAAAGTCCCATGCCCCCCTCTACACAACTCGCACTTATCTACCTTAGCCTTAAGTTTTTTAATCTCATTAGCTAGACTCTCTAAGGCAGTCGCCACACTAGTATCCAGAATAACCTGGTGCACACCTAGGACAGATGAGGGTGTACTAGTGACGGGATTTGAATTCCCGTGACATGGCTTTTAAGCAAACTCAGACTGGGTAAAACTTTCAAACAATTCATTACACTCAACTACACTTTTCTTATCCATTAAATTACCTCCAGCAGCAGTGTCGAATCAAACCTAAGTCTCATGTGTCAGCCCATTATAAAACTCTAGAAGCCCTCCCAAGCTTGATAGTACGGCTCATCCAGCTCCATGTGGAAAGAGTGGATCTGATCATGAAGGCGAGAATCTTTGGCAGGCGGGAAGTATTTCTTGATAAATGCAGTACGCAACGCCTTCCCAGTAGTGAATGCCCCAGCGGGTTGCGAATCGAGCCAAGTGGCGGCACGACCTGTAAGTGAAAACAAGAATAAGTGAAGGAAAATGGCATCTTCATTAGCACCTTGTAAATTGAACGTTCTGAGCACACGGGTGAGACAATTGATGTGCACTGGTGCATCTTCATCATCATGGCCATGGAATAGATTACTCTTGGTGAGATTCGTTATGACATAAGAGGGAATCTGCCATGAATTTGGGTTATTGATTGCGCAGGGTTGATGATAGACGAGTGATCTCCGTTGAAACCCTTGAAGGCTTGTTGGTAAACAGTTCGGTTGTCGGCCATTTGAATATCGAGAATGGTTCTGGGACTCAACAGTGGTGAACTGTGTGGTGATGACTTTGGTGGAGAATCTATGACGATCGGTGATGACGAACTGGCTTCTAACTTTAACGGTGGTGGTCCTTGTGAACGAAGATGTGGCATAAACCTGAAAAACACACAAGAGCAACTGAGTAGACTCTATGAAAACACTAAAACAAAACTTAACTATAAAAACAATAAAATAAGCTAAAATTTAGACTAAATTAATTAGACTCCTACGACTCAAAATAAAATTACACGTATGTAGACTCTACTAAAAGACTCCTAAAAAACCTAACAATTAACTAAACTATATTAACCTAACTTCTACGACTCAAAAACAAAACAAAAAACAAATAGCACGCATATAGCAAGTAAGTCTAATCAAAGCTAATAACGCAATCGCCAAGAGTCCCAGACAACGGCGTCAAAAACTTGATGTGCTAACAATAGTTATATAAAAACACGCTAATCTAGACACTAAGTAATACTCTAGACTCTCTAAAACTCGACTAAACTACTAACCGGCAAGTGAACCGATCGACTCTAGTAAAGCTAAGTAAGTCCGGATATCGAACCCATGAGACTCTTTAAACTACATTAACTAGCTAATTAGACTCAACTAATACTTACATGACTATTTGTTTGTGGGGAGGGGGGGTTGTCTAAAATATTAAATTAAAACTAATTAAGGAAAATAAGTAAAGTAAACGAAAATACAAGATTGAGTAAATAATATGATGATGATGATGAGAAAACTACCTAGGCTAGAATCCCTTAAATTTCAGTTATGAATTAACCGGGAAAATATTAAGTTATGGACTGGGATCATAAAATAGACACCTAAGAGAAAACCCGAACATGACCCATGACCCTTCTCAAGAGACATTTATGAGTTTCTAATAAGTTTTAACGCACACCAGTATTAAAAATAAAGTTTCCTTATGGTCACCTAATTATTTATGACTTAGTTCCTTTATACGAAATCCTACCTTACAGCGCTAAAATCAAAGGCAGTTTAATATATTTAATTGATTCAATAGACAGTAATAAATAATCAAACCTAGATGGACTCCTTACGAAGAACTAAATCTAGCAAGATTAAATAATAAAGATTTATCAATAACCTAGCACTTTACGGATTTAGGTTAACATCACACTTAGGTTTAATTAATTTATAATTATTACTCCTATGATCTTAATGCATATCAATCATAAAATAGTCAAAAACACAAAGTAGATGACCCAATAGCAACCTAACATAATGACAAACAATAATCTAGGCAACTATGGAATAATAACAATTAATCAGACAATCCTAAATATCCATATGCATCAATTGACGATGATATGCATCAATTTAATATGATTAAACCTTTTACTAAATCATAAAAACCATAACGAAAAATAAATCCCAAATCAAAACACAACATCAAAGTGGGTTCATCATAAGCCTCGGCAGTCTATAATGTTTAGCCTAGCATCTTAAAAGAAAAACAAAACAATAATAAAGGAATTCATGGCGAAAATAAATAAGAACAGAAGATTAAAGGTGATAAAACCCGTGGTCTTCGTCCTTGGATGATAAGTACTTCGCTGGCGGATTCCTTGCCTTTAAACCCGCCAAATATTGCAATCTTAAGCTCCGAGAAACTCCAAATTTGGCTCTGGTTCACAGGGTATGCTCAGGATTAAGTTTAGGGGTGTTTATATAGGTTTCCTGGACCCAAAACTGATAAAAAACGAAGAAAATTCGAGAAACTGGGTGCTAGAGCGCCGTGCGGCGGGATTTTGCCTCCCGGTTGCGCGGCGCTGCGGGCTACGGGAGCTGACCGGTCCGGTTCGTTTCCTGATGCAGTCCAGTTCAGTTCTGATACTTCGGTTCACAGGTTTGGCTTGTTTTAGCTCTTTTTTTTGCCCTTTTTAACCATGAACAAGTCCTGGAACCTACATTATTCAAATATGTTAGTAATATACAAATTTTAATAAAAACCAAACAAAAACTAATAAAATATTAATTAATATACAAGGGATTTATATATATTTAGCATTATATCAGCCTTAACAATTCTAAGCCTCAAATAAATATTGTTTAGTTATCGAGCCCGAACTTTAGCCTTATACGTGAAGATCGTTTTGGCTCGCTGTGCTTTAACGAACCTTGTGTACTTTCAAATTTAATTATTTTGAACTATGTATTAGTTTCACACTCGCATCCAAGCTTGAGCCGAGATTTTCTTCATTTAAGATATTGAACACAAGCTCGAGTCAAGCCTAGGCTTGTTTAAAGTTTCTTAAAATATATAAAACTAATTAAAATTGAATATAAATTTATTAATAAATAAATCGAGCTTGAAAAACGAAATTGGTCGGAAATTGGCTGGAATTTGGGCCGATTCGGTTCGAAGCTGTAAAACAATTATGTATACAATACACTTATGTGTAAATTGCAAAGTATTGAGGCAATGCAAGTGCTAATGGTTCCTAGTAATGAATTTGCAGGTTCTATCTGTTGTTGGGCTTCTGCAAGATGATGTGGACCCAATGGTGTCAATGATGAAGGTTGAAAAGGCTCCATTGGAATCGTATGCAGATATGTAATCGTTGAAGAATGATGATACGGAGTGAAAAGAAGAAATGAAATAGGGAAGGAAAATTCAATTATCTCATAATGAAGATTACATCAAACAAGAAACAAAGAACAATATATAAGTATGTATGTGTGTATATATATATATATGCAAACATATATGGGCGTATATGTCTACGGCGTGTAAGTAGCGCGCTGTATAACATATACGGCGCATATGTTCAGCGTATATGTCTCAGACGCTTCCCCCCCCGGTTGGAGGCTGAGAAAACCCCAACTTGCATAAAAGCGAGTGAAAATGAGGCCATGTAAGCTCTTTGTAAAAATGTCAGCAAGCTGATCTTGCGTGTAAAATTGCAGAAATAAAAGAAATAAAGGAGACGGTAAAGCTCCCTTTAACTCACCCTGAACTTTATGAAGGCATCGAGATCAAACCTCCAAAAGGGGTTATATTATATGGTGAGCTCGGAACAGGCAAAACCTTGTGATATTATGTTTCAAGTTATCTTGTGATATTATTGTTATCTGAACTATATTTAATCCCATTGTTTTGCTGACTGGGCAGTGGAAATGTAAGACCCCGAATCCCAGGAATCCTACAGTTGGTAATCGTACCCTAAAATTCAAAAAAATTTAAAACAAAACAATTCATTTTATTTAAAACAAGTTTAGAGTTAATAAACAGCAGAAATTCATGAGTATCAAAAATTCCCAAATCGGGAAAAAATACCAAACGATAAACAATGGAAAATTTTAAGTATTAAAACCCCAAAACCGAATATAACGTAAAGTGTTTGTTTTATTTTAAAGTTCTCATCTAGAAATGCCTTCAACTCTCCGAGTAGCATCCAGCACCTCCAAGCGGTAAGCATCCTCCTCTTAACCTGTAAATCAATCTAACAAACACACAAAGTCAGCTAAAGCTGAGTGAGTTCAAGTTTTATAAGTAACATCTATAAATCATATTGATTTAATAAATATAGAAAGATTTGGAGAAAATCATAAGTAATTAAATAAATAACCTTCCTTGGTCAAATCATAAGTAAATAAAATAATAAATTATTTTTCTTGGTCAAACACGCAACACGGGCCTCCTCACCCCGGGTCTTCCCTGAGTAATATATTTAACCCGCCTGGAGTTTAACAAAAACCAACAATATCATGCAACACGAGCCTCCTCACCCCGATTCGTCCTCAAGTAATATATTTGACTCGGTCAGAGTTTAATAAAACAAAAATCACGCAACACGAGCCTCCTCACCCCGAGTCTTCCCCAAGTAATATATTTGACTCGGTCACAGTTTAACAAACCTAAACACGTGATGCGGGCCTCCTCACCCCAGGTCTTCCTCGAGTAATATATTTGACCCGACCACAGTTTAGCAGAACGACGGGCCTCCTCACCCCGAGTCTTCCCCAAGTAATATATTTGACCCGCCGGGACATAAACATGCAACACGGGCCTGCTCACCCTGGGTCTTCCCTAAGTAATATATTTGACCCGGTCATAGTTTACCAGCACATACACATTCACTTACACACTTATAAACATCTAATTCCAATATTCAACCAAACAATATCATCAAATTCAATCCATAAATGATGGATAATCTAGGAATTAATACTAGGCCTAATAGCAACCTCGAGCCTAGACCACAAGTAATATGTATAACCTTAAGGAATATACGACCACAATGAGTCTAAATTATCCTAAGGCATAGAATATAATTCAAGCATAGATTCCTAAATGCACAATCACGAATAAGGCCATGTAATACCATCCAAATAGTTTAAAACGAGTAAAATCGGGTAAAATTAAAATAGGGTGTGTATGCTAGCCCAAAACGTAAAAAGGTAAAAAGGGGCATCATGAACTCACCTGTCATGAGGCATACAGTCAACAACGAGCTGGAGAATCCCTAAGTACTCCCACAAATGAAACGCCTGTCGGATTACGAACAATAATTACTAACTGGCCGAACAGGACAAGATTGATACTTTGAAATGTCTTCTTGTCACACCCTCAAAATCCACTAACGGAGTTTTACCGTCAGAGGGTGTGAACTAACAGGATCGGAATCATTAGTTATAATCAAACCATAAAAACGTTTAAATGAAAATAAGTGCGGAAGCGTAAAAACCAAAGACAAAAGTTACGTCACGCTGGACGACTTAAAAACCCAAGTAATAATAGTTAAAACATGTTTGCATATCAGAATGTTCAAAAACCATGCATGATCCTATACCACGCGCCCGCCTCGGCTACCTGAGAATAACATACTAAAAGTGTCAACACGGGGTTGGTGAGTTCACAAGTTTATATAAAATAAATCGTTCAGCGTTTTGCGTTCAGCGTTTTGCGTTGCCAGATAGTGTTATGTCAATTATATATCTATAGGTAGCTAGCCTATAAAACAAGTATTACTAAGTGTTCGACACCGAAGCTGACTGTTTATCATTTGCCTTGCCACCATGTCTATCCCGACCATGGAATGTGTTTAGCCAAGATTACACCCACTCGAACTCCAGTCGAGTTTAGCGTTGGGTGGGGTTTGTCAAACCCAGTAGTACTACTCAACAATGACTCGCTATTATCCAATATTAAACGGTTCGATGTGAATGAAGGACTTTAGTTATTGCGTTTGCCACTTAGTCTTTACAAGTGATATATAATCTATATTAACAAAATCTTAAATGCGTTTTCGGAGTATGTTATCTCCCCCAAGTGAAAAGCGTTTGAAAACAGTTTAAAAAGGGGTAAGTGAACTCACTGTTTGCGAAGAATTCCCAAAAATAAATCACCAAAGGATGCGCGTCACAGAAAAACTCTCTCTAGCGTTCTAAAACAACAAAGAGATTTTTTTTCTAAGTGTCGGAACTATTATCGAGTCTCTAGACCCGGCACATAATACCTAAGCACACAATGTGTTTCGTGTTTCGTTTGTGAATCATGTGTGACTTTAACAAGTACATTTGTGATACATTACATGTGTGAGCAACTATTTACGTGTCATGTATTAATAATGTACATCACTAGCAATTACTCCCCGTAAGGGAAATTTGGTCACACATAACAATTAACTAGCAGTTATTCCCCGCAAGGGCAATTTGGTCAAAACACAACAATTATATAGCAAGTATTTCCCCACAGGGGCAATTTGGTCAAAACATAACAATTAACTAGCAATTATCATGTTTCATTCATTTTCACAAAATTCAGCAGCTAGTTTCACCGAGACAGAAATTCTACTTGAAAGATTGTACTATTCCATCGATCATAGCATCTCAATTAATTTACCAAAAATCATCACTAAAGCATGCATGTGTTAGGTTTCCAGAACATATTTTATTTTATTTTTATTCCACATAGATTTCTCATAATTATCAAAACACTACAGCAAGCTCATAACAGTCAAATTCATGCGCAACAGAGTGTTATTTGAAATTCCCGTTAAATGAAAAATCCAACAAATGCAAGACCACTTGGGTTAGGTTCCTAACTCAATAAGTCAACTTCCCGAAGTGGAAACAACCCAATTGGTCTCGTAGTTCATGAGATATAACATTTACAAAACAACCTAACAGCAGGTCTAACAACTCAGCTTTGCATAACGTTTTTGTAAAATCATAAAGGTTAACTTTTACACGTCCAAAAATTGCACATTTATATTCTATAGAAACTAGAATCAACCTAGTTTACTGTAGTATTAATAATCTCAACCAATTTTTACATTTACACCCCGTTACAGTCAATCAAACATCAACAACACAATCTGTCTAGAAACTGTTTGCATCCAAACTCAACAATTTAACTATCTATGGACCACAAATCATTCATATAACATTCTAAACACCATAATCACTATCCATGCACATCAATTACACATTACATATATGATTAGGGTTTTTGTTTGAACTCAAATCAAAGACACAACAATTTACATGTAACAATATCAATTCTAGTTATCAAATCATCATCAATACATCATCAAATCAAACAAAGATCATATGAACACAATATATGAAATTTCCAGATTTTAGGGTTTATAATTAACCAATTCAAACTCAAAATTAAGCATGTAAAATACATAGGATAGTTGTTTATACCTTCCTAGCACCTTAATCTTCGATTAAACTTGAAAAATCTTGATTGTATGTGTGTGTATGAAGTCGACGGCTGCCAAAGGGATAGGAGGGAGGGCCGATCGGTCTAGAGGGAGAGAAGAGAAAGAGAAGCTAGGGTTTTATAATATTATTAATAATAATCATGTTACATCTAGGTCCCTCCACTTCCAAATGTTACTTTTCTAACTTAATTAACTTAGTTTGCACATTGAGTTAACGTTATATAACATGTTATCACATAACACATAAGCCTAGCACATAATTATCACATAATTATTGTTTTGACGGTTTTCGTTTATTCACCAATGGTTAGCGTCAACTCGTTTGCGTTTCGGTGCAATTCCCGAAAGACTACACATGTAGTAAGTGTTAAGCGTCATTTAAACCCTAGTTTAAATGTAATGAGGTGTGCGTTATAGATTCAGTGACCTTTAAGTTTGAATTGACGGAGTTGAGTTAACGGAGTTAACGGAGTTAACCTGAAATTGACGATTGTCACGTCATTTCCATGTTAAAGAATTTTCGTCCCGAAAATTTGATTCAAGTCGTGATGAGTGTCTGAAAAAGTTAGAAAAATTTTCAGTTTGTCATATCATCCCCTAGTAGAAAGAAATTTCGTCTCGAAATTTAATTCATACTTCCGGTGATTTCTGACGATTTGCCGAGTTTCGCGGTTTCCGGTGTTTGGTCAGCCCTTCAAAAAGGTGAGGATACTTTTTCATCATTTGATCCTCGCGTTCACACGTGAACTCCTGTCCACGTCTTGAGTTCCAACGAACCTTAACGATTGGAATTTTGTTGTGCTTGAGTGTTTTGGTTTCCCAGTCCAAAACTTCGACTGGTTCTTCAATGAAGCGCAATTGTTCATCAACTTGCAGTTCGTCCAAAGGAACTACTTGGGTTTCATCGGAAAGGCATTTCTTAAAATTTGATACAGGGAAAACATTGTGTACACTGCTGAGTTCCGCTGGTAAGTCCAGTCGGTACGCCACCTGACCAACTCGTTCAGTTATCCGGTAAGGACCAACGTATCGTGGGTTAAGTTTGTTTCGCTTCCCAAAGCGAACCACACCTTTCCAAGGTGAGACTTTGAGTAACACTTGGTCATTCACTTGAAATTCGAGAGGTTTTCGGCGCTTGTCGGCGTAACTCTTTTGGCGATCTCGTGCCGCTGCCATGCGATTTCGGATTTGAACAATCTTTTCCGAAGTTTCGAGTACCAGTTCTGGACCAGTGATTTGGCTGTCACCCACCTCTGCCCAGCAGAGTGGTGATCGACACTTCCGTCCGTACAGTGCTTCAAACGGCGCCGCTTTAATACTTGCGTGGTAGCTGTTATTATACGAAAACTCTACCAAAGGTAAGTGAGGTTCCCAACTTTTTCCGAAATCCAACACACATGCACGCAACATGTCTTCTAAGGTCTGAATAGTTCGTTCACTTTGCCCATCCGTCTGAGGATGGTATGTTGTGCTCATATCAAGACGTGTGCCTAGTGCGCTTTGTAGTGACTTCCAAAAGTGCGAAGTGAAACGAGAATCTCGATCAGAAATGACTGAGACAGGCACTCCGTGTCTAGACACTACTTCCTTCATGTAGACGCGAGTCAGTCTTTCCATTTTGTTCGATTCCTTAATCGCTAAAAAGTGTGCGGACTTAGTCAACCGGTCAACGATCACCCAGATGGTATCGCATCCCGTCGGTGTTTTAGGTAATCCCGTGATAAAATCCATTGAGATGTGTTCCCATTTCCACATTGGAAGTTCCGGTTGCTGTAGCAGGCCAGATGGTTTCTCGTATTCTATTTTGACTCTGGCACAGGTCAAGCATTTGCTCACGTAGGTGGCAATGTCGGCTTTCATAATCGGCCACCAGTAAAGTGCCTTTAAGTCATGGTACATTTTATCTGAGCCAGGGTGGATAGAAATCGGGACTTGTGAGCTTCGTCCATCACTAGAGTTCTCAACTCTCCGTATCGTGGAACCCAAATCCGGTTCTCAAAATATCGGACCCCGTCCGATTTGGTTTCAAGTTGCCTGTTCATGCCCCGCATGAGTTCCGATGGAAGATTATCATCTTTCAAAGCTTCGAGTTGCGCCTCGCGAATTTGATCGGGTAAGTTGGTATGAATCGTGAGTTGCAATGCTCGCACTCGTCTGGGTTTATCTGTTTCTTTTCTGCTGAGAGCGTCGGCCACTACATTGGCCTTTCCAGGGTGGTACTTGATGGCACAATCGTAATCCTTAAGCAGCTCGACCCAACGACGCTGTCGCATGTTCAGCTCCTTCTGATCGTAGATATGCTGGAGACTCTTGTGGTCGGTGTAAATGGTAAACTTGGTACCGTACAAGTAATGCCTCCATATCTTAAGGGCAAACACCACAGCTCCGAGCTCCAAATCATGGGTCTGTAGTTCTTCTCGTGAACCCGTAGTTGTCGAGAGGCATAAGCTATAACCTTCTCGAGTTGCATCAGCACACAACCGAGACCTTGTATCGATGCGTCACAGTGTACCTCAAAATTCTCCGTTCCCTCGGGTAGGGCTAGAATAGAGGCGCTACAGAGTTTGGTTTTCAACAGTTGAAAAGCGGATTCTTGCGCGTCACCTCAATTGTACTTAGTACCCTTGTGAGTCAAAGCGGTGAGGGATTGAGCAATCTTTGAAAATCCCTCGATGAAACGTCGGTAGTAGCCGGCCAGTCCTAGGAATTGTCGCACCTCAGTCGGAGTCTTAGATGCTTCCCAGTTTTTGATGGCCTCTAGCTTACCGGGATCGACATGGATACCATTCTCATTGATCACATGTCCTAAAAAGTGAACTTCGCGAAGCCAAAATTCGCATTTCGAGAGTTTTGCGTACAGTTGTTCCTTCTTCAATAATTCCAGAATTACCCTTAAGTGTTCCTCATGGTCAGCCTTGTCCTTGGAGTAGACCAGGATATCGTCAATAAACACAATCACAAACTTGTCGAGGTACTCCTTGCATACTCGATTCATGAGATCCATAAATACGGCTGGTGCGTTAGTTAGACCAAAAGGCATAACCGAAAACTCGTTGTGACCATACCGTGTTCTGAAAGTCGTCTTTGAAATATCTTCTTCGCGCACTCTTAGTTGATGGTAACCAGATCGCAGATCGATTTTCGAGTAATAACTTGATCCTTGGAGCTGGTCAAACATATCATCAATTCGGGGTAAAGGATAACGGTTCTTGACCGTCACCTTGTTCAACTCCCGGTAGTCGATACACATGCGGAAAGTCCCGTCCTTCTTTCTGACAAATAAGACAGGGGCTCCCCTTGGCGATGAGCTAGGTCGGATAGAACCCTTATCCAACAAATCTTGTAACTGAGTGGACAGTTCCTGAAGTTCCGCCGGTGCGAGCCGATACGGGCTCGTGCTATGGGTGCTGCACCGGGTGTTAACTCGATTTGGAATTCGACTTGTCGAATAGGAGGGAGTCCAGGCAAATCCTCCGGGAAAACTTCCGGAAAATCTCGCACAATCGGTATATCTTCAATTCGCTTCTCCTCCGCGGGTTTCTCAACAATCTGCGCCAAAATTGCCGGATGACCCTTTCGTAGATACTTCTGCGCCTTCATGAGTGTAATGACGCTGGTGGTCATGCCGCTTCTCTCACCTCGAATCGAAATGATCTCGCCAAAATTGCCGAATGACCCTCCCTCCTATCCCTTTGAAATGTCTTCTTGTCACACCCTCAAAATCCACTAACGGAGTTTTACCATCAGAGGGTGTGAACTAACAGGATCGGAATCATTAGTTATAATCAAACCATAAAAACGTTTAAATGAAAATAAGTGCGGAAGCGTAAAAACCAAAGACAAAAGTTACGTCACGAAGGACGACTTAAAAACCCAAGTAATAATAGTTAAAACATGTTTGCATATCAGAATGTTCTAAAACCATGCATGATCCTATACCGCGCGCCCGCCTCGGCTACCTGAGAATAACATACTAAAAGTGTCAACACGGGGTTGGTGAGTTCACAAGTTTATATAAAATAAAGCGTTTAGCGTTTGCGTTCAGCGTTTTGCGTTCAGCGTTTTGCGTTACCAGATAATGTTATGTCAATTATATATCTATAGGTAGCTATCCTATAAAACAAGTATTACAAAGTGTTCGACACCGAAGCCGACTGTTTATCATTTGCCTTGCCACCAGGTCTATCCCGACCATGGTATGTGTTTAGCCAAGATTACACCCACTCGACCTCCAGTCGAGTTTAGCGTTGGGTGGGGTTTGTCAAACCCAGTAGTACTACTCAACAATGACTCACTATTATCCAATATTAAACGGTTCGATGTGAATGAAGGACTTTAGTTATTGCGTTTGCCACTTAGTCTTTACAAGTGATATATAATCTATATTAACAAAATCTTAAATGCGTTTTCGGAGTATGTTATCTCCCCCAAGTGAAAAGCGTTTGAAAACAGTTTAAAAAGGGGTAAGTGAACTCACTGTTTGCGAAGAATTCCCAAAAATAAATCACCAAAGGATGCGCGTCACAGAAAAACTCTCTCTAGCGTTCTAAAACAACAAAGAGATTTTTTTTTCTAAGTGTCGGAACTATTATCGAGTCTCTAGACCCGGCACATAATACCTATGCACACAATGTGTTTCGTGTTTCGTTTGTGAATCGTTTGTGACTTTAACAAGTACATTTGTGATACATTACATGTGTGAGCAACTATTTACGTGTCATGTATTAATAATGTACATCACTAGCAATTACTCCCCGTAAGGGCAATTTGGTCACACATAACAATTAACTAGCAATTATTTCCCGCAAGGGCAATTAGGTCAAAACACAACAATTATATAGCAAGTATTTTCCCACAGGGGCAATTTGGTCAAAACATAACAATTAACTAGCAATTATCATGTTTCATGCACTTTCACAAAATTCAGCAGCTAGTTTCACAGAGACAGAAATTCTACTTGAAAGATTGTACTATTCCATCGATCATAACATCTCAATTAATTTACCAAAAATCATCACTAAAGCATGCATGTGTTAGGTTTCTAGAAAATATTTTATTTTATTTTTATTCCACATAGATTTCTCATAATTATCAAAACACTACAGCAAGCTCATAACATTCGAATTCATGCGCAACAGAGTGTTATTTGAAATTCCCGTTAAATGAAAAATCCAACAAACGCAAGACCACTTGGGTTAGGTTCCTAACTCAATAAGTCAACTTCCAGAAGTGGAACCAACCCAATTGGTCCAGTAGTTCATGAGATATAACATTTAAAAAACAACCTAACAGCAGGTCTAACAACTCAGCTTTGCACAACGTTTTTGTAAAATCATAAAGGTTAACTTTTACACGTCCAAAAATTGCAAATTTATATTCTATAGAAACTAGACTCAACCAAGTTTACTGTAGTATCAATAATCTCAATCAATTTTCAAATTTACATCCCGTTACAGTCAATCAAACATCAACAACACAATCTGTTCAGAAACTGTTTGCATCCAAACTCAACAATTTAACTATCTATGGACCACAAATCATTCATATAACATTCTAAACACCATAATCACTATCCATGCACATCAATTACACATTACATACATGATTAGGGTTTTTGTTTGAACTCAAATCAAAGACACAACAATTTACATGTAACAATATCAATTCTAGTTATCAAATCATCATCAATACATCATCAAATCAAACAAAGATCATATGAACACAATATATGAAATTTCCAGATTTTAGGGTTTATAATTAACCCATTCAAACTCAAAATTAAGCATGTAAAATACATAGGATAGTTGTTTATACCTTCCTAGCACCTTAATCTTCGATTAAACTTGAAAAATCTTGATTGTATGTGTGTGTATGAAGTCGACGGCTGCCAAAGGGATAGGAGGGAGGGCCGATCGGTCTAGAGGGAGAGAAGAGAAAGAGAGGCTAGGGTTTTATAATATTATTAATAATAATCATGTTACATCTTGGTCCCCTCCACTTCCAAATGTTACTTTTCTAACTTAATTAACTTAGTTTGCACATTGAGTTAACGTTATATAACATGTTATCACATAACACATAAGCCTAGCACATAATTATCACATAATTATTGTTTTGACGGTTTTCGTTTATTCACCAATGGTTAGCGTCAACTCGTTTGCGTTTCGGTGCAATTCCCGAAAGACTACACATGTAGTAAGTATTAAGCGTCATTTAAACCTTAGTTTAAACGTAATGAGGTGTGCGTTATAGATTCAGTGACCTTTAAGTTTGAATTGACGGAGTTGAGTTAACGGAGTTAACCTGAAATTGACGATTGTCACATCATTTCCATGTTAAAGAATTTTCGTCCCGAAAATTTGAGTCAAGTCGTGATGAGTGTCCGAAAAAGTTAGAAAAATTTTCTGTTTGTCATATCATCCCCTAGTAGAAAGAAATTTCGTCCCGAAATTTAATTCATACTTCCGGTGATTTTTGACGATTTTCCGAGTTTCGCGGTTTCCTGTGTTTGGTCAGCCCGTCAAAAAGGTGAGGATACTTTTTCATCATTTGATCCTCGCGTTCCCACGTGAACTCCGGTCCACGTCTTGAGTTCCAACGAACCTTAACAATTGGAATTTTATTGTGCTTGAGTGTTTTGGTTTCCCAGTCCAAAACTTCGACTGGTTCTTCAATGAAGCGCAATTGTTCATCAACTTGCAGTTCGTCCAAAGGAACTACTTGGGTTTCATCGGAAAGGCATTTCTTAAAATTTGATACGTGGAAAACATTGTGTACACTGCTGAGTTCCGCTGGTAAGTCCAGTCGGTACGCCACCGGACCAACTCGTTCAGTTATCCGGTAAGGACCAACGTATCGTGAGTTGAGTTTGTTTCGCTTCCCAAAGCGAACCACACCTTTCCAAGGTGAGACTTTGAGTAACACTTGGTCATTCACTTGAATTTCGAGAGGTTTTCGGTGCTTGTCGGCGTAACTCTTTTGGCGATCTCGTGCCGCTGCCATGCGATTTCGGATTTGAACAATCTTTTCCGAAGTTTCGAGTACCAGTTCTGGACCAGTGATTTGGCTGTCACCCACCTCTGCCCAGCAGAGTGGTGATCGACACTTCCGTCCGTACAGTGCTTCAAACGGCGCCGCTTTAATACTTGCGTGGTAGCTGTTATTATACGAAAACTCTACCAAAGGTAAGTGAGGTTCCCAACTTTTTCCGAAATCCAACACACATGCACGCAACATGTCTTCTAAGGTCTGAATAGTTCGTTCACTTTGCCCATCCGTCTGAGGATGGTATGTTGTGCTCATATCAAGACGTGTGCCTAGTGCGCTTTGTAGTGACTTCCAAAAGTGCGAAGTGAAACGAGAATCTCGATCAGAAATGAGTGAGACAGGCACTCCGTGTCTAGACACTACTTCCTTCATGTAGACGCGAGTCAGTCTTTCCATTTTGTTCGATTCCTTAATCGCTAAAAAGTGTGCGGACTTAGTCAACCGGTCAACGATCACCCAGATGGTATCGCATCCCGTCGGTGTTTTAGGTAATCCCGTGATAAAATCCATTGAGATGTGTTCCCATTTCCACATTGGAAGTTCCGGTTGCTGTAGCAGGCCAGATGATTTCTCGTATTCTATTTTGACTCTGGCACAGGTCAAGCATTTGCTCACGTAGGTGGCAATGTCGGCTTTCATATTCGGCCCACCAGTAAAGTGCCTTTAAGTCATGGTACATTTTATCTGAGCCAGGGTGGATAGAATATCGGGACTTGTGAGCTTCGTCCATCACTAGAGTTCTCAACTCTCCGTATCGTGGAACCCAAATCCGGTTCTCAAAATATCGGACCCCCGTCCGATTTGGTTTCAAGTTGCCTGTTTCATGCCCCGCATGAGTTCCGATGGAAGATTATCATCTTTCAAAGCTTCGAGTTGCGCCTCGCGAATTTGATCGGGTAAGTTGGTATGAATCGTGAGTTGCAATGCTCGCACTCGTCTGGGTTTATCTGTTTCTTTTCTGCTGAGAGCGTCGGCCACTACATTGGCCTTTCCAGGGTGGTACTTGATGGCACAATCATAATCCTTAAGCAGCTCGACCCAACGACGCTGTCGCATGTTCAACTCCTTCTGATCGTAGATATGCTGGAGACTCTTGTGGTCGGTGTAAATGGTAAACTTGGTACCGTACAAGTAATGCCCTCCATATCTTAAGGGCAAACACCACAGCTCCGAGCTCCAAATCATGGGTCTGTAGTTCTTCTCGTGAACCCGTAGTTGTCGAGAGGCATAAGCTATAACCTTCTCGAGTTGCATCAGCACACAACCGAGACCTTGTATCGATGCGTCACAGTGTACCTCAAAATTCTCCGTTCCCTCGGGTAGGGCTAGAATAGAGGCGCTACAGAGTTTGGTTTTCAACAGTTGAAAAGCGGATTCTTGCGCGTCACCCCAATTGTACTTAGTACCCTTGTGAGTCAAAGCGGTGAAGGATTGAGCAATCTTTGAAAATCCCTCGATGAAACGTCGGTAGTAGCCGGCCAGTCCTAGGAATTGTCGCACCTCAGTCGGAGTCTTAGATGCTTCCCAGTTTTTGATGGCCTCTAGCTTACCGGGATCGACATGGATACCATTCTCATTGATCACATGTCCTAAAAAGTGAACTTCGCGAAGCCAAAATTCGCATTTCGAGAGTTTTGCGTACAGTTGTTCCTTCTTCAATAATTCCAGAATTACCCTTAAGTGTTCCTCATGGTCAGCCTTGTCCTTGGAGTAGACCAGGATATCGTCAATAAACACAATCACAAACTTGTCAAGGTACTCCTTGCATACTCGATTCATGAGATCCATAAATACGGCTGGTGCGTTAGTTAGACCAAAAGGCATAACCGAAAACTCGTTGTGACCATACCGTGTTCTGAAAGTCGTCTTTGAAATATCTTCTTCGCGCACTCTTAGTTGATGGTAACCAGATCGCAGATCGATTTTCGAGTAATAACTCGATCCTTGGAGCTGGTCAAACATATCATCAATTCGGGGTAAAGGATAACGGTTCTTGACCGTCACCTTGTTCAACTCCCGGTAGTCGATACACATGCGGAAAGTCCCGTCCTTCTTTCTGACAAATAAGACAGGGGCTCCCCATGGCGATGAGCTAGGTCTGATACAACCCTTATCCAACAAATCTTGTAACTGAGTGGACAGTTCCTGAAGTTCCGCCGGTGCGAGCCGATACAGGCTCGTGCTATGGGTGCTGCACCGGGTGTTAACTCGATTTGGAATTCGACTTGTCGAATAGGAGGGAGTCCAGGCAAATCCTCCGGGAAAACTTCCGGAAAATCTCGCACAATCGGTATATCTTCAATTCGCTTCTCCTCCGCGGGTTTCTCAACAATCTGCGCCAAAATTGCCGGATGACCCTTTCGTAGATACTTCTGCGCCTTCATGAAGGGTAATGACGCTGGTGGTCATGCCGCTTCTCTCACCTCGGATAGAAATGATCTCGCCAAAATTGCCGGATGACCCTCCCTCCTATCCCTTTGAAATGTCTTCTTGTCACACCCTCAAAATCCACTAACGGAGTTTTACCGTCAGAGGGTGTGAACTAACAGGATCGGAATCATTTGTTATAATCAAACCATAAAAACGTTTAAATGAAAATAAGTGCGGAAGCGTAAAAACCAAAGACAAAAGTTACGTCACGCAGGACGACTTAAAAACCCAAGTAATAATAGTTAAAAACATGTTTGCATATCAGAATGTTCAAAAACCATGCATGATCCTATACCGCGCGCCCGCCTCGGCTACCTGAGAATAACATACTTAAAGTGTCAACACGGGGTTGGTGAGTTCACAAGTTTATATAAAATAAAGCGTTTAGCGTTTGCGTTCAGCGTTTTGCGTTCAGCGTTTTGCGTTCAGCGTTTTGCGTTACCAGATAGTGTTATGTCAATTATATATCTATAGGTAGCTAGCCTATAAAACAAGTATTACTAAGTGTTCGACACCGAAGCTGACTGTTTATCATTTGCCTTGCCACCAGGTCTATCCCGACCATGGTATGTGTTTAGCCAAGATTACACCCACTCGACCTCCAGTCGATTTTAGCGTTGGGTGGGGTTTGTCGAACCCAGTAGTACTACTCAACAATGACTCGCTATTATCCAATATTAAACGGTTCGATGTGAATGAAGGACTTTAGTTATTGCGTTTGCCACTTAGTCTTTACAAGTGATATATAATCTATATTAACAAAATCTTAAATGCGTTTTCGGAGTATGTTATCTCCCCCAAGTGAAAAGCGTTTGAAAACAGTTTAAAAAGGGGTAAGTGAACTCACTGTTTGCGAAGAATTCCCAAAAATAAATCACCAAAGGATGCGCGTCACAGAAAAACTCTCTCTAGCGTTCTAAAACAACAAAGTGATTTTTTTTTTCTAAGTGTCGGAACTATTATCGAGTCTCTAGACCCGGCACATAATACCTATGCACACAATGTGTTTCGTGTTTCATTTGTGAATCGTGTGTGACTTTAACAAGTACATTTGTGATACATTACATGTGTGAGCAACTATTTACGTGTCATGTATTAATAATGTACATCACTAGCAATTACACCCCGTAAGGGCAATTTGGTCACACATAACAATTAACAAGCAATTATTCCCCGCAAGGGCAATTAGGTCAAAACACAACAATTATATAGCAAGTATTTTCCCACAGGGGCAATTTGGTCAAAACATAACAATTAACTAGCAATTATCATGTTTCATGCATTTTCACAAAATTCAGCAGCTAGTTTCACCGAGACAGAAGTTCTACTTGAAAGATTGTACTGTTCCATCGATCATAGCATCTGAATTAATTTACCAAAAATCATCACTAAAGCATGCATGTGTTAGGTTTCCAGAACATATTTTATTTTATTTTTATTCCACATAGATTTCTCATAATTATCAAAACACTACAGCAAGCTCATAACAGTCGAATTCATGCGCAACAGAGTGTTATTTGAAATTCCCGTTAAATGAAAAATCCAAAAAATGCAAGACCACTTGGGTTAGGTTCCTAACTCAATAAGTCAACTTCCAGAAGTGGAAACCAACCCAATTGGTCTCGTAGTTCATGAGATATAACATTTACAAAACAACCTAACAGCAGGTCTAACAACTCAGCTTTGCACAACGTTTTTGTAAAATCATAAAGGTTAAACTTTTACACGTTCAAAAATTGCAAATTTATATTCTATAGAAACTAGACTCAACCTAGTTTACTGTAGTATCAATAATATCAACCAATTTTTACATTTACACCCCGTTACAGTCAATCAAACATCAACAACACAATCTGTCCAGAAACTGTTTGCATCCAAACTCAACAATTTAACTATCTATGGACCACAATCATTCATATAACATTCTAAAACACCATAATCACTATCCATGCACATCAATTACACATTACATACATGATTAGGGTTTTTGTTTGAAACTCAAATCAAAGACACAACAATTTACATGTAACAATATTAATTCTAGTTATCAAATCATCATCAATACATCATCAAATCAAACAAAGATCATATGAACACAATATATGAAATTTCCAGATTTTAGGGTTTATAATTAACCCATTCAAACTAAAAATTAAGCATGTAAAATACATAGGATAGTTGTTTATACCTTCCTAGCACCTTAATCTTCGATTCAACTTGAAAAATCTTGATTGTATGTGTGTGTATGAAGTCGACGGCTGCCAACGGGATAGGAGCGAGGGCCGATCGGTCTAGAGGGAGAGAAGAGAAAGAGAGGCTAGGGTTTTATAATATTATTAATAATAATCATGTTACATCTAGGTCCCTTCACTTCCAAATGTTACTTTTCTAACTTAATTAACTTAGTTTGCTCATTGAGTTAACGTTATATAACATGTTATCACATAACACATAAGCCTAGCACATAATTATCACATAATTATTGTTTTGACGGTTTTCGTTTATTCACCAATGGTTAGCATCAACTCGTTTGCGTTTCGGTGCAATTCCCGAAAGACTTCACATGTAGTAAGTGTTAAGCGTCATTTAAACCCTAGTTTAAATGTAATGAGGTGTGCGTTATAGATTCAGTGACCTTTAAGTTTGAATTGACGGAGTTGAGTTAACGGAGTTAACCTGAAATTGACGATTGTCACACTTCTGTTGATCTTGAGACAGAACAGGACAAGATTGATACTTTGAAGAATGCTTTACCTACAGACTATTCAACTTTCCTGTTTGTGCTTATAGAGAACGGATTCTTTCAGAAACCTGAACTGACTGCTGTACAATTCATTAAAAAGATCGAAAGGGAATTCGATCTTAAATGTCAATCTACTTTGAAAGAAAATCAACATCAGCAGTCGTCAACTCAAAATCCGTTACTTTATGGTGGTGCTTTACCAGCAAATAATGCAACAAGCTCAATGCCTATTAATGCATTCTTTGCTCAATCCCAAGAGGATCCTAACGTAAACAATCCTCATAATGTATGTTTTATGGCAAATGGTGCAACTGGCAACTCAAATGCTCATACATCAAGCTTGCCCAAGGTTAATCTACAAGAAGCTGAACAACAGTTCGCTTTTGTATGTGCGTTCATGACTTCATATGAACAACTGGTGGAAGTAAAATTGCTACGAGCGATCTCACAGATGAGGACTACGATCAAATCGACCCAGATGATCTTGAGCTTATGGATTTGAAGTGGAACATGGCCATGATTGTTCGAAAGGTTAAAAGGTTCATGCATCGAACGGGAAAAGATCTTCTCATGTTGAACAAAAGGGGTGGGTTTGATAAGTTAAAAGTCAGGTGTTATAATTGCAGTGAATTTGGCCACTTTGCCAAAGAGTGTGACAAGCCGAAGAAAGATTATTCTGGCTCACACAATTCTGACTGTGCTTCTACAAAGTCTTCATCTGGAGGAGATA
>NW_027501150.1:0-48010 GCF_021521415.1 Bidens hawaiensis | reverse complement strand
GTTGACTTTCTAGTCCGAGTCCGGTATACCTGAAAAACATGTTTAAAACGGGGTCAACTACAAATAGTTGGTGAGTTTCACGAGTTTCAAGAAATCAGTTGTGCGTACAACAATCATAGTTTGTAAATACGCAAGTATGTATGCATGTACGTTCACAAGTACGTTTGTTTGTACGTTTATGATGTAATTATGCTAAGCTACAGTGAAGCCTTGACTGTTCGTGCTCCGTGCATCCATTTCCCACGCTCAATCAACCACTGTGGCCCCTTTCCGCCCACAACATGTCCCGATTAGCTATGTCTAACACTACATAGCATGTTTGTATAATTATGGTCATGTGCAAATGTTGTAAAGTCTCAGCAATCCATGCTGGCTCCGTTTAGGTTTGTCAAACCAATAGTACTATTCACAAGCTACCGGCTCGAAGTTAATCACTGTGTTCGTGGGGACTTTCGTGTGTTAGCACTTAGATATTTCCCATCATTAAACATTTCATAGTATACAGATATGTATCAACATGTTTTTCACCCCGAAAGTTCGTAAAAAAACAGTTTAAAAGTGAGGTCATGAAACTCACGGTTTAATAGGGGATTCAGTACAGCATCAGCTTGTAGTTCGTTTGACTCGTATCACTAACCCCTATAATCAATATTATGATAATTTTAATATTTTAATATTATTATAATCATTATACTAGACTGGGCTGTATAACTAATCTGGGTCTAGCTGGTATCCCCAGAAAGTGTTAATAGGCTTAGATTGTGATGTTGTTCAATGTCTAATACTTAAAACCGAACTTGGCTCAGTTTCCCGTTTTCCCAGCTGGGCCAAGTTGTTCGTTTATGCGTTCAGAAAACAGTTATGGGGATGTAAGCTTGGGTAAATGTGTTGGTCGATAAAATGATTAAGTCATAAAGAAAGATCTCACATATTGGGGTTCGAGATTCGCTACAGGGCTCGTTTCCGTTTATTCAGGTTTGTTTTGAAGAAAATGCGCCCAATTTATCCAAATTGTCCGGATTTCTTATAAAAAGTTCGTTTTTACTTAATCCAAAAATATGATTTCTGATCACTCTTGGTGTTATGATATTCCAACAGGTTCGTTAACCATGAACTCGTCGGTTTTTTATCAGAATTTAACTTGTTTAATCTTTAAATTAGTACAATTAATTATTCGTTAATCTTAAATTATGAAAATTCAGACAATTATCAATTAAAATATATAGATTTTATAAAAATATTTTTGGAATTATTACTGATTTATTAATTTATAAAAATTCATTTTATCTGCTATATTTAGCCCGAAAATCGTCCGTTTATACCAAACGATCTCCAAAAATTCCACCAAAAATTATGAGTGATCAAAATATGTTTCAAAACAACCTGGAAAAATCTCAAACTCTAACAATCTTTCCAAATATCATTTCCGAGCCAAAAACGACAATGAAAATTCAAATAAACGCAAATGAACAAAACCTACTTAGGCTTCTCCAAATGCTCCCAAATTTCATATGTGATCAAAATATACCAAATCTGAGTTCCCCACAAAGTTTCATAATTTGTCAAGCATTTTAACTATTTTTCCCAAATAAACATCCCAATTCGGTAATAAATTCGCCAAATATTCTAGGAAGGTTAAAAAATTACCAAATTTGAACTGGGACTCAATGATATGGTCCCTGATGTCCCTGTAAAATTTTATAACCTAAAAACATGCACATCACAATTGAATCCTAAACAGCCCGTAATCGAGTGTTTCGGTATTACCTTAGTGGTTTCGGTTTGTTTTCGCCTTTCTAATCAAGTTTTCGGGTTCTTGTACTCCTATGCAATCTAGATACAGGTTCTATATCACAAACCAAGCAAGTTTCATCAACATGACAGCCTCTTAACTTAGGATTCGGGTTACGAACTAGGGTATTAACCGAACTTTGAACCGTTAAAAACACCGTTTAAACCCTCTAATCCGTGTTTATGGCCAAAAAAGTTTTTGTTTCTGATTTCCAACCATGTTTAGGATCAAAATATGTTTTTGGATCATTTTTTAAGGCTTTTGCATGGTTAGGAATGATTTTTTGTAATCAAACTATGTTTATATGTTTATTAAACATGATCCAAACAAGTTAAAATTGATCAAATAAATGATATTACCTTATGTTTTTGAGAAGAAAAGGATGAGCAGCAGGTCCTAATACTAATTTCTGGAACCATGCTTCAAAATATCTTCATATTGTTAAAATAAAAAAAAAATAAAGAAACTTAAGTGTGTGGGTTTCCCCCTAGTTGCGCCCGGGAGGGTTTTTTGGGCCCTATTTTGGGCCCATTTTGGCCCAACTTTCTGGATTTGCAAGCGCCGAACGTGAAAACCCAAGTTCAAATTTATTTCGGGTTCGGTTTTTTGGTACGAAAAATATATCGGGTACGACAAACAGCGCGAAAAGGAGTGTTTTTCGGCTAGTTTTGTGTAATTTATAAAAACATATTATACGTTTTTAAAATTAGAAAATATTTTCACGGATCGCTTAAGACATTTCAAGTAAGTGTTTGGTAAGTCTTTTTTGGCTTAAACGGATGATACAATGCTTGGTTTATAACTATCTTTTGCGTTTAAATCTATAGCGGGTAGTTAAACGAGTATGTTTTCGTTTAACTTGGTTGCCATCGAACTAAGGCCATAATACTAATATATTAGCTTATATTAGATGTATATCACTTATAGATGCCCCCCCCTCCCCGGGATATCTGGGTCATAACCAGACTCGTTCGGTTAATCGTTCGATCGTTACATAATAAGCGTTTAATCGTTAAAATCGGTAACAATATATTAGGGTGTACCTGGTTTTGGCTCAAATGTCACATTATATTTCATAGAGTTTTATTTATAACTCGTCTTATATGATGATACGCTATATATCATGCATTATGCAATTTCCATATTATGTTTATATTGTATTCTCTATGCCATATTTGTTTTGTATATATAGTATTGAATAAAAATAAACTGAGCAAAGTTTTGTTTTATATATATGATATAACATTGAAATGTCACATTCCTAAATCTCATTATCGTTTTATAATTGGTCGTAAGATTTAAGACCCACATGATTTACATGACTAGGTCATGTCACCGTCTCTAAATTTATATTATGTGAACAGAAAGTTAATTTATAAGGAAAATCTTGATCATAAAATTATTTATCACACCTGTGATATGCTCTTGAAGTAGCATATCATTAAAACGTATGAAGTGTTTGAAGTGATTTTATATCCGTATGTTTGATGAATAATTAAAAACCATGAAATTGGTTTAGTTATATTGTAAGGCCCCGAACCATGAGAACCCCACAGTTATTAATCATTCAAAACGCTTGTAAAATAATTGAAATTAAAAACAATCCTTTTCATTAAAACCAACATTTCAGAGTATAATTCAGCGGAAAACATACATAATAAAATAAGTTCCCAAAACCCGGGAATTTTGCCCAAAATCAACATAGTTATCTTTAAATAAAATCTTTTAAAAACAAATGTTTAATAGTGAAACTTCAATTCCCGTATGCCCTTCACCGTCCAAGTAGCTTCGTGCACGTCCAAGCGATAATGCATCCTCTTCCTAACCTGAAACTCACACTAACATGCACACAAAGTCAGCTTGAGCTGAGTGAGTTCAAGTTTTAAGTATATAATATCATTAAATAATAGTTATGATAGTCATACCAAAAGTTTTAAAACGTAAAAGGGTACATCCATAAAATCATCATTACCGAACTAAACATCCTCATACATACATATACAAAATGTATATGTAAACATCCTTTCAATTACATCTCTATATATATCACAGTATATATATAACATCCACGTATAACATCAGGGTCGAGAAAACGTACAACCCAAACACGTAACATCAGTGCATGCAAACACAAAGTAGGCATACACAACATCAGTAGTCGAAACGACTACAACATCGCCAGATATAGGCCAAGAAATAATGTATATACATATATATATATTTAACATCCCAAGGCCTACCATATGCTAGCAAGCCTATATAAATTCGTTTAAAACCTTTCATCATGTAAGAAAACATTTAGGTGTGCATGCTAGCCCAAAAGTAAAAGAGTAAAAAGGGCATCATGAACTCACCTGAAATCAATCGAACACCTGCAACGAGCTAGGAGAATCCTAAGTGCACGATCACAAGCAATGGCCTGTAAATTATACACGACACATTACTAGACTGGACCGTAAGAACACTCTTGCCTAATGGGCCGTTCAAGCCCAACACTCTGGCCCAAGGCCCAACAACTTAGTCCGAGGCCCAACAACTTGGCCCAAGGCCCAACTCTAGGCCCAAGGCCCAACTCTTGGCCCAAGGCCCAACAACTTGGCCCAAGGCCCAACCACTTGGCCCAAGGCCCAACAACTTCGCCCAAGGCCTAGCAACTTGGCCCAAGGCCCACCACGTGGCCCAAGGCCCACCAACTTGGCCCAAGGCACAAGGACAATCAATTCGGGTCGAATGTGTGTGCAATAAACCTTAAAACCATTTGTTAAACGAATCAGCCCCGAATGGACCAAATTCCATTTTAAATCTTTTCATTCGTCAAGATTATGTCACCCGAGTTGATAGGGTTGACGGTTACTTTTTACAACTCTTACTTTACCGTTTAAACGAAAATTCGCGCACTGCCGACTCGATTGACGAAGCACTAACCACAACAGCCCCGAGCATCAAAAAAATAATTTTTCCACAGCCCTTAAACCCCCCTAGGGCTGTACAAACTGATTCGGTCGGTCACCCGATCAATTAACGCATCAAACTCAACAATTTGCAATTCTACACCCGATAAACCCTAGTTTTCGAACTAAAATCGATTGACCCGACCTAAACACCTCCAATGACCACGAAATTTTAATATGATGTAAATGCCATACCTGGGGATCTTTCTACACCGGAAAATCTAATTTTTATCCACGGGAAGTGGGTCAATTACACCTTGGCCGAAAATCTGTCCAACGAAAAGTTTCGAAAAAATTGAGCATCAAAACGATTAGGGGTGAACAAAAAGAGTGTTGGGGTTTGTAGTACATACCTTGAACTACTTCTAGGAGCTTGGAATCGATCAAAAAGTTGAAGCACGGAAGGGAGGGGGTGGCTGGAAGGGGCCGATCGCTAGCAGCAGCTGTGATTAGGGTTTAGGTTTTTTGTTTAATGTTATATCATAAAACATTTTCATTCTAGCCCCCGGAAATTAAATAATAATGCAACTTGGAAGAAATGTTAAGCGATTAGACGTACCGGGATGATGTAAAGGCCTCCGAGAAACGTCGGATGAATCCTGAGAATTATTCATATTCTACAAGCTTTAATTATTGAAACCGGAATTAACTGGCGTTACAAGTCCACCCCCTTACAACGGGCTTCGACCCCGAATCCCGATGCGACAGGAACAACTGCGGATAATGCTTTATAATCTCGTCTTCGGACTCCCAATTGGCCTCAGAACCCCTACGGTGTTTCCACTACACCTTCACCTGTCTAACCACCTTATTCCTTAAACGCCTCTCCTGACTGTCAAGAATAGCAATCGGTTGTTCAACGTAGTTCAGCTTAATGTCGAGCTCAATCTCATCAAGAGGCACATGGGCCTCACCATCCGCTAAGCATTTCCTCAGGTGGGACACATGGAAGGTAGGATGAATCCCCGCGAGCTCATCAGGCAGTTCCAGCCTATACGCTACCTCACCTACACGGGACACTATACGAAACGGACCAATGAACCTCGGACTAAGCTTCCCCCTTTTACGAAAACGAATAATGCCCTTCCAGGGAGAAACTTTTAACATAACCCGATCCCCAGCCTCAAACACAATAGGCCTTCGCCTTTTATCTGCATAAGACTTCTGACGATCCTACGCGGCCCTCATAAATGCTTTAATCTTGTCGAGCTTCTCAGACGTAGCCTCGACCACCTCTAAACTACCCAACTGCTTTTGACCAATGGAACCCTAACAGACTGGAGTCCTACACCTCCTACCATACAACATCTCAAACGGTGGCATCCCAATCGTGGCGTGATAACTGTTATTATTCGAAAACTCCACCAACGGTAAGTGACGGTCCCAACTACCACCAAAGTCGATAACACAAGCCCGCAACATATCCTCGAGAGTCTGAATGGTCCTCTCGGACTGACCATCCGTCTGCGGGTGATATGCAGTACTAATGAGGAGTTTGGTGCCCATCTCCTCGTGAAACCTTTTCCAAAATCTGGAGGTGAAACGCGTATCCCTATCCGAAACAATAGATACCGGCACCCCGTGCCTAGGGACGATCTCACGAATAAACACATCGGCCAGCTGCTCAGAATTAAAAGTCTCTCGAATCGGCAAGAAATAAGCGCTCTTGGTCAATCTATCCACGATTACCCAAATGGTGTCATAATTACCCCTAGGAGTACGAGGCAATTTAGTCACGAAATTCATAGTAAGATGCTCTCATTTCCACTCAGGTATTTCCAACGGCTGAAGTTTCCCAAATGGCTTCTGATGCTCGGCCTTAACCTGTAGTCACATCAAACACTTACTCACGTACTGAGCCACCTCAAATTTCATCGTAGGCCACCAATAATTTTTCTTCAAGTCTTGGTGCATCTTGGTCGCGCCCGAGTGAATAGAATAGCGTGACTTGTGTGCCTCATCCAAAATTTTACCTTTGAATCCCCCATACCTCGGTACCCATAAACGACCATCCTTATACTTCACCCCGTCACCGACGTCTTCCAACAATTTCTCCTTACCCCAAACACGTTCTGACATAATCCATTCCACCTGTAACGCTTCATTCTGTACGTTGGCTATTAGTTTCAAAATGTCGGGTTTGAGAATAAGCTGGTAGGATTTCACACGAATCGGCTTCGGTCTCTCTTTCCGACTCAACGTGTCGGCCACCACGTTAGCCTTACCGGGGTGGTACATAATATCCAAATCATAATCCTTAATCAACTCCAACCATCGCCGTTGGCGCATATTCAGTTCCTTTTGTTCAAAGAAGTATTTTAAACTCTTATAGTCGGTATAAATAACGCAAGGAACACCATACAAATAATGTCTCCACAACTTAAGCGCAAACACCACCGCCGCCAGCTCCAATTCGTGGGTAGGATAATTCGCCTCATGAGGCTTCAACTGCCATGAGGCATAAGCGATGACCCGACCTTGCTGCATCAAAACACACCCAAGCCCCTGATAAGAGGCATCGGAGTACACCACCAAATCATCGGTGCCATCAGGTAAAGCTAAGATCGGGGCATGCGTCAATCTGTTCTTCAACTCAAGAAAGGCCTCCTCCTGTTCCGTACCCCAATTGAACTTAACACTCTTCTTAGTTAGCTTGGTCAGTGAAGAAGCAATCTTCAAAAAATCGGGAATAAAGCGGCGGTAATACCCCGCCAAACCCAGAAAACTACGGATTTCGGTTGGAGACTTATGAGACTCCCAATCGTTCACGGCTTCCACCTTTGCAGGGTCAACCAGAATACCACTCGGGTTAATAACATGGCCCAAGAATTGAACCTCACGTAACCAGAAGGAACACATAGAAAATTTCGCATACAATTTGTTCTTTCGCAGAGCCTCCAACACTTCCCTGAGATGACCGGCGTGATCGGATTCACTTTTAGAGTATACAAAAATGTCGTCGATGAACACAATAACCGAACGATCGAGCATCGGTCTGCACACCCGGTTCATAAGATCCATGAACGCAGCCGGTGCGTTGGTCAAACCGAAAGATATCACAAGAAATTCGTAATGTCCATAACGAGTGCGGAAGGCAGTCTTAGGAATATCTTCCTCCCGAATCTTTAGCTGATGATACCCGGACCTAAGGTAGATCTTTGAGAACCAATTAGCCCCTTGGAGTTGATCAAATAAGTCATCGATCCTCGGGAGCGGGTACCGATTTTTAACAGTGAGCTTATTCAACTCACGGTAGTCAATGCACATTCGCTTGCTACCGTCCTTCTTCTTAACGAACAAGACCGGGGCACCCCAAGGCGAGATGCTCGGTCGAATAAAGCCCTTGTCGAGCAAGTCTTCCAACTGAGCCATAAGTTCCTTCATTTCATTCGACGCTAGGCGGTAGGGAGCTCGGGAAACGGGTTTGGCGCCCGGTAAAAGGTCTATCTGGAACTCGACCTCACGATCTGGCGGCACATCTGACAAATCATCTGGAAATACATCCGGGAAATCCCGAACAATAGGAACATCACCGACGATAGCCACCTCAGTATTCACATTCATAGCATACGCCAGATACGCCCCGCACCCCTGCTGCATCAACTTCCCCGCCTTAAGCATGGATATAATATGTGGGGTCGCAACATTCCGATCACCGAAGACCGTAATCCGAGTCCCATCAGGGGCCCTTAGACGAACGAGTTTCTGACCACAAATGATCTGAGCATCAACATTCGCGAGCCAATCCATCCCAATCACCATATCGAAACAACCAAGCGGCATCAAATACAATCGCACCGGAAATCTATAACCAGACAACTCTATGGAACAACCCTTAATAGCCCTAGACACGGACATGGATTTTCCTACGGCGACCTCAACCTCAAACCCATCGACTACGCGCTCGGGTGATTTATTCAACAAGGAACAAAAAGCGGTAGACACAAAACTCCTACTGGCGCCCGAATCAAATAAAACTGACGCCTGTAATTCATCCAGTAGGAAAGTACCTGGGACGATATTATACTACTGCTTAGCTACACGGTCAACACATACGATTTCAAAGGAACAAGAAATTATAACGGTGGAATGAAAGCTAAATAAGGAAAAAGTACCTGAAACGACATCCGCATCCTCCTTCGCTTCCTTCATAGAGATGTTGAAAGCCCTCGCCCTGGCCTTTGGCTTCTCATCCATCTTCCCCCTCAAGGAAGTCCCTTGCCCGGAACCCCCCCCCCCCCCGCCTTATTGGAAGGACAGTTTGATGCCAAGTGACCCGAACCCTTACAGCGGAAACAGGTCAATGTCGGACACTCGAAATGAGGGTGTCCTACCTTATCACAACGAAAACAAGTGCCAGACCCAATCCTACATTCCCCCTTGTGCGGCTTCCCGCACTTCTTGCAATTACCAAACTCCGCACCCCTTTTGAACTCAGAAGTCTCAGTCTTTACCCTTTTCTCAGACGGAGTAAATTTGCTTCCCCCGGGCCGCTTGCCGTACGAATTTGAGTTCCATGTCTTCCTATTCTCGGGCGGTGGTAACTTCTCCCTCTGATCATACAGCGTACCTGCTAGAGTGACCACCGAGTGAAAAGAGTTCATGTCGGTAGTCAACACACCTCTACGAATGTCCACCGGTAGCCCCTTCACGTACTTCTTAATCCTCTTGGTTTCGGAAGTAACCAAGTCGGGACATAAACGAGCCATCTTGATAAACTTGGTGGTATACTCCCGATGCGACATAGTACCAGCCTCCAAGGTCAAGAATTCCTGCTCTATCTTATCCAATTCATGCGGAGGACAAAACTGATCGAGAACCAATTTCTTCAACTCATCCCACGTCATCCTCCTAATCGAACGATCAACCATAGCTTGCGCCAAGTTATCCCACCAACATAGTGCCTCGGAACGAAACGAGGCAGTAGCATAAGTCACCATATCATCCCCCTTGCACTTACTAACCCTCAGAACAGACTCCATCTCTCTCACCCACTGATGTGCTGCCAATGCATCTTTAGTGCCATCGAAAGAAGGGGGCCGCACTTCTTAAAGTCACCATACGAGCAACCCCAAGTAGATACACTAATAGTCTGCACCTCATCTTCATCCCCACTTGGCACATATACTTCTTCTTTCTCTTCTACCTGCACCTCCTTACTCTTCCTTCCCTTATCCGAACCCTTACCAACCAGTGAATCCTCCGTGGCCCTGACGGCCTCAGCAACGATCTTAGGAATGGCGCTATGGAGCACCTGGTAAACCTCATCCGCGATAGCCGCGCGCATAGCAGGATCTAAGGCGGGGTTATCCCCCTCCTCATGAATCGGGGTGTCTTGCTGGGAAGTAGGAATCTCACTCTCGGCTTCGGCACGTGGCTTACGACCACGACCACGAACACTAGAACTACCTCTCTTAGCTGCTCGAGTATTAACCATGACTTATCCCTATAAAAACAGAATTTTAACACGGTCAAGTACAAGTGGTAATTAGAACGTGTAAGGTAAGGGTAAACTGCTAATGACGTTGATCAAGTGTAATTAGTCGTTTACTTTACCGCCCGTCCTAACCACCCCCTGCCCCTAACCTCGTTAGCCTTCCATCTAACACTTAAACAGTTAATCACATACCGGGAACTTTTAAACCTCAAGGAATGACTAATTAATTAAAAGTTACCTCTTGGCGTGCGGCTACTCGCGGTGGGCATACTGGTCTGTTTTCTTACAGTTCGAGTCTGTTGGTGCATAATGTCAGTAGTTCATAGTCTAGTGTCTGTAATCGAGTCTGTAATGTTAATTATGTTTTTATTTATGTTTAAGCGAAGTTACTGACAAGTTCGCTTATCAGGCGAACTTGTTAGTCAAGCGAAGTTATGGACAACTTCGCCTGAACATGCCAGGCGAAGTTGTCGTGTATTTATATTGATAGGTTACGGCTGGTTTAGGTTAATCGTTTTGTTGATCAAGTTGTTAGTTACAGATCGTGATATAGGCTGTAACGTGTAAGCCAGAAAATTTATTGTATTCAGTGATTCGTATCACGTGTTCGGTTATTAATATAACGTGTGTTTGTTCGTATCGTGTGTTTGTTTGATTCGTGTTCTACGCTCGTAACAACCTACGCAGGGATTCCGCACCTGAGTAGATCGAGATATCTCGTGCGATCCGTCCAGGGAACCTACAATTGGTATCAGAGCTTTTGCTCGATTGTGTGGTTCGGGATATTCACGCGGGTGTAGAAATCGTCCCGTTTCGACTATTCGCGGGACGTGTTTTCTGTGTTTTTGTGTCATTCTTACCTCCTACCATCGTATACAACCCTTTACACCGTCAAAAACCTTGAAAAATCCAGATTCCAGATCTGCAGAAACTTGGTGTTCATCAGGCGAAGTTGCCGTCACTGTTCGTAGGGTTTCGGCGAAGATATAACGTTAAGCAAAGTTATCCACAACTTCGCCTACCTTCTCAAGTTCGCCTAACTCAAGCGAAGTTCTCTACAACTTCGCCTACCTCCTAAGTTCGCTTACCTCAAGCGAAGTTAAGAATCAGCGAAGTTCTTCTGCGAAGTTAAGACTTAAGCGAAGTTATCCGTAACTTCGCCTACAGTACTTTAAAAAAAAAAATGATTTTTCGGGTTTCTTAGTTTTCGAGAAAGATGTCGTCAATTAACATCTCTGAGTTAGTAAAGATGGAAGTAGAAGCAGGCTCAGCTACAAAAGCACCAAGGTTGCTGAAGGGAACCGATTTCGTTGCATGGAAGGATCGGTTCATACAATATGTCAAGTACCAGGATGCGAAGATGTGGGTGTGCATCCAGGATGGTTATATTCCACCAGTTATGGAGTACGAAGGTCGTGATCAGATCAAGAAGTACAGCAAAATGGAAGATGAAGAGAAAAAGATGTATGAGGCCGAGAGGAAGGCTCATGCTGCTATCACTATGGCTCTTCCACAGGAGATCCTTCATACTTTTAGAAAGTACACATCAGCAAGAGAGCTTTGGGAAGCTCTTGAGAACCGGTTTGAAGGAAATGTGGGAATCCGTGCTTCAAAGATCAAATTGCTCAAAACCCAGTTCTCAGTCTTCAAGTATTTGAAGAATGAATCTCTAGATGATATCATCACCCGATATTATCATCTGATGACTGAACTGAGCAACTATTCAATTTCTTACCGAGAAGAAGAGATAGTTGAGAAACTTCTTGATGCTCTCCCACCAAAATGGGAGATGTACACGGTGCTGATGAGGGAAGACAAAGACTTTCCCACATATGATCTGGAAACGGCAGTCAACAAGCTCCGAACCTTTGAGCTTAACATGGTTAGAAAGGAGACACCTACGGATCAGGTTCAAGATCCAGGTATGTATGGTGCTAAAGTCAACACTAGCTCAGGTTCGAAGACTGAATCAGCTGCCTACTACTCGAAGGGAGAGTCGGGCGCCAACTCATCACATGAAGGGCATGTGTCAGTCAACACCAATGGTGATGTTTGCTTTGTAGCAGGTGGATCTAGTGGTTCTAAACCGCAAGCAAGAAAGAGTAGTTGCTCTCCACGTACTTCTAGCAACAACTACTCTAAGATGCCTATGAGTGTCAAATCTGCTGAAGAGCAGTTTGGTCTCTATGCTTCTTTTATTGCTTCCTATGAGAACTACATTCAGGGGAAGATTGTTGATCCAGCTATGTTGGATGAAGATTATGACCAGATTGATGCTGATGATCTGGAAGAAATGGATCTACAATGGCAGATGGCCATGATCGTGAGAAGAGTGAAAAGGTTTATGAAAAAGACCAGAAGAAAGTTTGTCGGTGGAAGGCCAGGGTTCGACAAGACGAAGGTAAGATGCTACAATTGTCAGCAAAACGGTCACTTTGCAAAGGAATGCAGGAATGAGCGTGTAGAACGAAGTCAGGGCAGGTCTACACAGCAAAGTGGGGGTTCTAAAGATTATAGTGCCATGATGTCCAGAGAAACTGGTGAATACAACTGGAACCTGCAGTCTGAAGAAACTTTTGAATAGGCCAATTTGGCGAAGGTTGAAACTGAAGGAAATGAGAAGGTTACCGGAGAAGAAAAAGCTTTTATGGCAGATGTTAAAGACCAGCTCTCCGAGGTATGTTCTAAACCTACTTGTTCTAAATGCGAAAACTTGTCTGAGCAATTAGCTACTATAACTGATCAGTATGTTAGTTTGGATGCTGAGTTTAAAACTTTAAAAGAAGATCATCACTATACTAAAACAAGAGAAAATAGTTATAAAGTAAAGATAAAAGCTTGTGAAAAAGATATTAAAAGTCTAAAAGCAAAACTTGCTGAAAAAATTGAAGTGATTGATCTAAGCTATGAAGTTTTGGAAGAAAAAACCAAACTAATCGCTGATAGAGAAAAACAGATTGCTGATCACCAGGTGAAAGTGGTGGAACTGAATAGAAAACTTGAGCAGTTCAGAAATTCCTCTGCTATTCTTGATCACCTTGTTAGTGATCAAGGTTCCTCTGTTAAGAGGGGAGGAATTGGTTATCATGAGGTTCCACCACCTTATAACCATAATTACACTTTTAACCCTAGTGTTCAGAAATCTGTTGATTTTGAGGTTGCTCAGACAGTTCCAGTTAAGGTAACGAGTAAAGAACCAGATGTTAGTAGAGGCGAAACTAGTTCGCCTGCTTCAAGTGTTAAAATTTCTGATCCAAGTCCAGTCTCATCAAGTTCGGATAAGTCATCCGAGCCTGGTAAGGCAAAAGAGGAGGCGGTATTGCCAAGTGGTGGAGAGAAAGATAAAACAACGAAAAAGAGTTCTCCACTAAACCCGTATGTCCCACCTTATGTGAGACAAACAGTCGGTAATAAAGCCTCGACATCCAAAACACCTGTTGATAAAAAGGTTGAACATAGGTGTTGTTTTAGATGTAATCAATTAGGGCACCTTGTTGCAGATTGCCCTCTGAAGCAGAGATTCAGAGGTGTGAGACCTACTAAAACTGAGAATAAGCCTAATGGTAATCATAATACTGGTAAAAATGAAAACCATTCAAAATTCAGAAATGTGACTAATTCAGGTTTTCATAGAAACAAATCTCAGTTTTACACTGCCAATAACCAAACCGTAAGTTATAATTCCTTTAATTCACAAAGGTTTGGAAGGCCTCACAATCAATCTACAAGGAGGTATCCTAATAGGACTTACAGGAATTATCCGGATACTAACTTTGGAAAGCCAAAGTTCGGGATGTATAGATCCAAGACCAATTGGTCTTGGGTCCCTAAATTCTAATCTTTTGCTTTATCGTGCAGGAACAGTTGAACAGGGCTGCCAATAATCTTTGGGTTGTGGATAGCGGCTGTTCCCGGCACATGACGGGTAACAAAAACTTGTTACACGATTTGAAACCTGTTCAAGGAGGGAGAGTGAGCTTTGCAGGAGAAAGTGGAGGAAAGGTTACATGAATGGGAACGGTGTCTAACGGGAAGATGACATTAGAAAAAGTAAACTTTGTCGAAGAATTGAAGCACAATCTGCTGAGTGTGTCGCAGATTTGTGATAAGGAGTACACCGTACACTTCACAAAGAATGAAGCAATTGTGTTACATCCTGGTTTTCAGATACCAGAGGAGTGGATTGTGATGAAGGCTCCACGTGAGAGGAATACGTACATTATGGATATGAGGTCGACTGAAATGGCCACGGAAGAATCATGCCTTATGACAAAAGCGAGCGAATCGGAGTCCGAATTGTGGCATAGGAGAATGGGGCACATTCATCTTCGGAAGATGAACCACATTGTCAAGAATGGACTTGTGCTGGGCGTTCCCTTGAAAAGTTTCAATTTTGAAGACACATGTCTACCGTGCAAGAAGGGAAAGCAGCACAAGAAATCCCATCACACCAAGAAGGTCAATTCAATTGCCAGTACCCTAGAATTGCTTCACATGGATCTCTTCGGTCCCGTGAATGCAAAAAGTCTAGGAGGTACTTCATACTGCTTGGTGATCACTGATAACTACTCACGATATTCGTGGGTATATTTCCTGAAATCAAAAGATGAAACGGCTCAGATGGTGAAGAATTTGATTACCAAAGTTGAGAACGTTATGGATAAAAGGGTTATGTTCATCAGAAGTGACAATGGAACGGAGTTCAAGAATTTTGAAATGGAGATCTTCTGCCTTCAGAAAAGGATTGAACACCAGTACAGCGCTCCGTATACACCGCAACAGAATGGAGTGGCTGAAAGGAAGAATAGAACGTTAATTGAAGGAGCCAGAACTATGCTGGCTGATTCGAAGCTTCCTGTGGTGTTTTGGGCTGAAGCTGTTGCTACAACCTGCTATATCCTTAATAGAGTCTTAACTGTTAAAAGACTTAATAAAACGTGTTATGAGCTTATGCATGGGAGGAAGCCCAACTTGAGTGGTCTTGAACCATTCGGGTCCCCTTGTTCGATTTTAAAGACAAATTCTAAATTTGGTGAAGTAGCCGATGAAGGAATCTTAGTCGGTTATGTTGTTGGGACTCCCAACAGACGTGTCTTTAATACATCGACCAACAAGGTTGAGGTGGTGTGTAACACCGATATCACAAGTTACCAACCGCCAAAACCAAGCAACGGACCGGCTGAGTTTTTCGACTATGATAGACTTTTTAATTCTTTTAACATACCGTTTTTGGATAGTGCAGAAGAAGAAGAGAGAGTTGCTACGAAGATGATCCTTGATGAGGAAGAAAATCTAGTGCAAAGACAGCTGTTTGATAAATGTCAACCTTCCTCATCAAATGCTATCAATACCCCTGCTGTCTCTCCTGAAGAAGAATTTTTCAATCCGTTTCACTCTCAGCAAGAAACAACCATTGACGAGCTCTCTTCTAACTTGGAAGACAATTTGCATGTCGGTTCTGTTCCGACCACGAGAATTCATAAAGATCACCCTTTGGAGAATGTGATTGGTGATGTGTCCTCCGGTGTACAAACAAGACGTAGCTTGAATGAGCACACCTGTGTTTACACAAGCATTAAGGAGACAGGCATAATCAACGAATGCTTGTACACTTGCTTTATCAGCCAGATTGAACCGAAGAACTATCAAATGGCTCTAAAGGACAGTTCGTGGGTCGAAGCCATGCAAGAAGAGTTGGCTCAGTTCAAGAAAATGGAAGTTTGGGATTTGGTTGAAAAACCGAAGAATGTGCATGCGATAGGCACAAAATGGGTGTTTAAGTGCAAGAGAGATGAGAAAGGGATTATTATAAGAAACAAGGCGAGGCTAGTCGTTAAAGGTTTTAATCAACAAGAGGGGATTGATTATAATGAAGTGTTCGCTCCTGTGGCAAGATTGGAAGCCATTAGATTTTTTTTGGCATTTGCTGCTTCTAAAAAATGAAGGTTTTTCAGTTAGACGTAAAGAGTGCATTCCTAAATGGGAAAGTTGATGAGGTTGTGTATGTTGAGCAACCTCCGGGTTTTCCTGACCCAGACTTTCCAGACCATGTGTACAAGTTAAGCAAGGCGTTGTATGGACTACATCAGGCACCTCGTGCCTGGTACTCAACTTTATCAGATTACTTGCTTGAAAATGGGTTTGAAAGAGGTCAGATTGATAGCACACTGTTTGTGAAGAGACAAGGAAGCGACTTCCTGCTAGTGCAAGTCTACGTGGATGACATTATTTTTGCTACATCAAAAGTCTCCATGTGTCAAGATTTTGAGGCCGTCATGAAGAAAAGGTTTGAAATGAGTGCTATGGGTGAACTAACTTTCTTTTTAGGATTGCAGGTTGATCAGAAGAAGGATGGGATGTTCATTCATCAGACCAAGTATGTCCATGATGTGCTCAAACGCTTCAAGATGGAGGACAGCACTCCATTTGATACTCCAATCTGCGTCAACCATAAATTGGGTGCTGATTCTGACAATGACGCAGATGTGGACCCAACTCAGTATCGGGCTATTATAGGTTCTTTAATGTACTTAACTGCTTCTAGGCCTGATATTATGTTTGCAGTTTGTCTTTGTGCTCGTTTTCAGGCAAACCCAAAGGAACCTCACATGAAGGGTGTGAAGAGGATCTTGCGGTATCTCAAAGGCAAACCTAAGCTAGGGTTGTGGTACGCGAAGGGAGGAGACTTGGAGCTAGTCGCTTACACAGATTCTGATTATGGAGGGTGCAATCAGAGTCGGAAGTCTACAACTGGTGGATGTCAGTTTCTTGGTGGCAGATTGGTGTCGTGGCAATGCAAGAAGAAGACTTCAGTCGCAATTTCAACCTGTGAAGCAGAATACATGGCAGCATCCAACTGCTGCTCCCAGGTTCTTTGGATTCAACAATAGTTGCGCGACTATGGTCTGAATTTCTTGCTTACTCCTATTTGCATTGATAACACAGCTGCTATCTCAGTAACTAACAATCCCGTGAAGCACAGTAAAACTAAACATATTGACATACGTAATCATTTTATACAGGATTGTGCTGAGAAGAAACTGATTGTGCTTGAAAAGGTGGATACGCTTGATAATTTCGCTGATTTATATACTAAAGCGTTTGACAAATCAAGATTTCAAAACCTTATTGAGTTGAATGGGATGATCAATCCCGAGTAACCATGCTTTTTATGTTTATTAAAAAAAAACGTCACTATCGCTTAGAATTATGTCGGTTGCCTCAGTTTGAAGGACATGTCTTAGGACATGTTTGGTCCTCATTTCTACTTGTAGAATATGAGGATAGCCATTAACCAGATGACTGAAAGTGACCGGGGCGGTTTATGATGAGTTTTCATTCTTTCGCTTAAAAATAGTCGATCATACTTAGTTAGAAGGACACATACTACTATGTGGTCGGTCCAGCTGATCCATTGGATCTTCGGGATAGCCGTTTACCTGAAGACTTTGTTTTGGTCGGGGCGATTGATGTTAAAATTTTTCTTTTTGGGAAATGAAATTATTTTTCAAGTCTACTACTTCGTAAGAATTTACTTTACTATGTTTAACAGAAAATTGATCCAACCTTGGAAAATGATAGATATACTGCTTCTGTGTGCTTAACTAGTGAAGTTATTAGGCTTAAAAGGCTTTAGAACAGTCATTGTATGTTATGGTAGCTTTTTATGGTGCGTAAAAGTAGATGTGATACAAACTAAATCTACTCGATTTTACGTGAAAACTCCTTAAGAGTTTTGCATGTCTTCATATATATCTTTCCGAATGATAGGCAGAAAAGCGATTACCTAGTCATACACGAGCCCATAAGTGTTCTGATTCCCGTAAAGATATTGTGTGAAGAAACTGCAGTGATCCAGATTCGGGACTTGCAGTTGTTTACTACTCTGAAGTCTATGTATATGTTTATAGTAAAAAAAAAAAAAAAAAAAAAAAAAAAAAAAAAAAAAAAACTTATGAGTTATTGAAACATTCTAGAGCTGACAATGTCAAGACTTCTCAATCATGGAGTAAGAAAGAGAACGGGAAGCAGATGAAGAGTACTTACAAACTTAATCAGACAATATGGGTCGAAGTCAATTCGGGGTGACTTGGGAAAAGCCAAATACGCTTTGAGAATAGATAGGAGGCATCATAATCTCTGAGTTGTTGCCCACTTAAATTTTGATGCATAATTGAACCTAACTCGTATCACAGAAATGATGAAAACCATTTTAAGTTATTTACCTGCCTACAACCTGTTTCTTTATGTCATAATACAGCTAAACACGGATCTATGTGACAGTCACGTAATTAGTATGATTCCTGTTCGGATCTTTTCTAAAACGTAGTAGTCCCTTGTAAAGACTGAAATTTGATCCCTTAAACTTTAATTGTTAAAAGTTTTCTTTTTATGTAATTGTATGCTTTTATATCTGGTTACTTGGACTTGATCGTGTTATTTAATTCTTAAAGGGAAGTTTAAAACTTAATTGCAAAATGTTCAAACTATAGGGGTTTATTTTGTAAAATCGGCGAACTTGTGATTAACTTCGCCTGCCCTAGGCGAAGTTATCCACAACTTCGCCTGTATAACTCCGCTCCTATATAAAGGAATTTTTAAGGTCAACAGTTCATAATTTTCAAAACCAGCGAACTTATTCCGAAATTCCAGCGAACTTATCTGATTACCAGCGAACTTGTCTTTCGATTTCATCCTTGTTCTTTTTCTCAGTTTCCGTTATCGATTCAAGGTTCGTAGTGTCGTTATATCTTATAATCGATGTTCATGGTTGTTAATCCTAGGTTGTTTCGACAACCGGTTAGTGACCTCGGACGTTCGATCCTTAAACCCGGTTTCAAACTTGTTTTAACGTGGTGGTTCACACATTGATCGTCTAGATAACCTTAAAATCATGTTTTCCGGATTCCTTAATCACGAAATCACCAACTGCACGTTGTTTCATAAACCTTACCGTCGCCGATTCAAATTCAGGCGAACTTAAGGATTAGGCGAAGTTATCCGCAACTTCGCCTGAGGATTAACTTCGCCTGAGGCTTAACTTCGCCTGAGGCGATGTTGTGGTGAGGCGAAGTTATCATTAACTTCGCCTGGACCTTTTTACTTATTAGTTATTAGACGAACTTAAAGATGAAGCGAAGTTGTTCCCAACTTCGCCCCACCTTTAACTTCGCCTATACAGATTTTATCACAACTTCGCTCATGGTAACAAGCGAACTTGTGTTATGCCTTAACGTTTATCTAACTTGGTTTGTTTGTTGCAGATATGGCTGCTGTTGCTGGTGCTGGAGGTGCTGGTGGCGATGACGGGGGAGATAACCAGAGACAATTCTTCCCTGGGCACAACATGTACATTACCTTAGACCCAGATGCGAGTGGTGTGGAGGATTACCGCGAGATTATTACATTCCTCCTTCGCTCGCGGATATTCCACGCGATCACAACTACTCTGCCGATATCCTTACCCAATATTGAGGATTTTTGGCAGACGGTGGAATACGATTGCCGTGTCGAGCCCCCGGTTATGCGAGCAACCGTCAACAATCAAGAAGTTCAGTTCTCTTCTGAACAAATCAGGGTGGCTTTACGTTTCAGGAATGAGACCAGGGATGACCCGACGGACTTTGTGGCTCCTTTTCGGGATGGAGCGTTTTTACGAATGGGCTATTCTGGTCCGTTGGGCGACACACAGAGGAGGAAGGGAGGAAGGCTGGCACTGATGGAATGGGCGCGACCATGCAGTCAGCAATGACTGCTCTGACATATAATAAGCGCTATAGCTTTAGTCAGATGGTCTTCTATGAACTTGATCGTCAGAGAAGGGCGATGGCACGTGAGAGATTCCTCATGTATCCAAGATTTCTTCAGATGATCTTGAATCATGTGGCTCCCACGTTGCCTCAACGACGCCCAATCAGATACGTGGAGAATGTGAGCAAGCGTATCTTTGCTCAATGCCGGACATCGAACGCGAGGAGCAAACCTGAGCTGCGTCCCAGGCATACTCCACTGTTTGGGTATTTAATCAACCCGGAGTATGTTCCTGCTAATGGGGACGAGTTTCGAGATCCTCGACCACAACAGGCGGGAGCACCTCAAGATGTACCTGCTGCGCCTGTTGTGTCAGCTGAAGAAAACATAGACCTTGATGAAGTGTTTGGAGGTCAAGGCTACTTCGATATGGACCGAGTTGATCCTCATGAACATGTACAGGTCTCGGTAGCACAAGTCTCGACGGTGGATGTTACTAGAGCAGCTACGACGGTGGCTGACTCAGATTTTGATGATGTAATGGATGAGGCGAGACGTATGATGGTGACTCAAGAGAGGACGTATGGGAAGAGAGAGAGGACAGATGACGACAGTGAGTCAGAAGAAGAAGAAGATATTCATAGGTTGATCAGACGTTCAAGAAGGGACAGGACAGGTGCAGGTATGGGAGCAGGTGAGAGTTCATGAGTCGTACGTTTCGCTCCGGCCGCACTGTCCGGTATGTCAATTGTCCCTACATCAGTACAAGTTACAAGTTTAAGCGCCGCGGATGTTCCCGTGGTGGCTACATCATCTTCTTTCCAGCTGACGTCTCCGGAGATTGTGTCTTCACCACCTCCAACTCTTACTCCTTCAGAGGTGGTTGCACAATTTGTTGAGTCAACAGTCGTTGCAACTGCAGGGTTGTCGGTCACGATACCACCTGCGGTTACGTCCACAACTGCTTCTGATGTCCCGGTTTCATTCGAAATCCCTCCTCAGTATACTCAAGACATATCTCACGTGAGGTTCGATTTCGATGCAACCCTATCAGACTCGGAGAGAATAGCTGCACTTGAGCGGGTCGTGGCAGAGCAATCCAGAATCAATCTTATCCAGACCCAGGCTATTCAGCGCCTGGTAGCAGAAAATCAACTACAGTCGTCCCTCCTGATTGAACATGGGAAAATTATAGATGCTATGAAGGAGTTCTTGGCATCTCAGGGGGAGATGAGCTGTAAAGGCGACGAGCTCAGGACAAAGAAGAAGAATGACAGAGACGATGATCCCAATGCATCGAAAGGTGCAGGTGGTGAGTTGCCAAGAACTACTCAAGCTCTTGGGACTTCCACAGCTCAGGGGGAGTCTGCAGGTGCAGCTGGCGGTTCTGGTGGTGATGAGGTCGTGATGGTAGATGACGAGGAGATGGGAGATGATGTGATCGATGCTTTGAAAGAATTGGATGATGATATGCTAGATGATGATGTGATGTTTGATGATGATGTGCTGCCAATTGAGGAGATTGAAAAGATTGGTGCAGAAATTGTGATTGAAGATGAGATTGAAGAGGGTGAGATAATTGAGGAAAATGTTGAACACGAGATCCCAGATGTTGAGAAAGCCGATATGGGTAATGAGATGGCAAATGATGAGACTGAATGGGAGGAGCAGCCTAGGTGGAAGGAAGGCTATGCTCATTGGTTTATCAAAACTAAGAAGCCTGCTGTTCCAACCATGTTCAAGAAAAGTTATAATATCAAAGGCTACGCTGAGTCGAAGAAAGGAATTATTTGTTGGCTATATGATGAACAGCTAAAAGTGTTCGTGGTGAAAAGATATGATGGTATTCAATACTTTAAGAGGACGTTGAGATCTCTCAATACATTGCCTGAATGTGAGGTGAAGGATTTGGCTAGATTGGGGTTGATTAATAGAAGCGACGACAACATGGCGAGAGTTATTGGGAAGATCGTGTGGAAAGAAAGTATTAAAGAAAAGAAGTTTGAGTTATTAAATCCACAGAAGGGAAAGCTAGTGGAAGATAAAGAAAGGGGAATGAGAGCAGATGGCAAGCCATGGATGGTGATGAAATACAAACCGATCCGATGCATTAAGGAGGTTCCAATGAAAATTATACCTCAAGATGTGTTGAAGAATCTTAAATGGTGGTATGTTGATTGCCAGACTGCTGAAGCCGTGATGGAAGACGAAGACGAACAAGAAGTGCTGAGGGTATATGATCCGATGCATCTTGTTAATTTATCGAAAGCTGATCTGCAGGTGTTAAATGAAAAGAAGATATTTTATATTCCTGCTTGGAAAGACGAAGCGAGGAAGTATCAGCGAGTAGTCACGGTATGCGTAAGAGAAGGAGTACATGCATGAAGATTACAAGACAAGTGCTTAAAGATCAAGATATGAAGCTACTGCCAAGGGGGAGTCTGTTGGTGCATAATGTCAGTAGTTCATAGTCTAGTGTCTGTAATCGAGTCTGTAATGTTAATTATGTTTTTATTTATGTTTAAGCGAAGTTACTGACAAGTTCGCTTATCAGGCGAACTTGTTAGTCAAGCGAAGTTATGGATAACTTCGCCTGAACATGCCAGGCGAAGTTGTCGTGTATTTATATTGATAGGTTACGGCTGGTTTAGGTTAATCGTTTTGTTGATCAAGTTGTTAGTTACAGATCGTGATATAGGCTGTAACGTGTAAGCCAGAGAATTTATTGTATTCAGTGATTCGTATCACGTGTTCGGTTATTAATATAACGTGTGTTTATTCGTATTGTGTGTTTTGTTTGATTCGTGTTCTACGCTCGTAACGACCTACGCAGGGATTCCGCACCTGAGTAGATCGAGATATCTCGTGCGATCCGTCCAGGGAACCTACAGAGTCCAAGCATTCGGAGATGCTCGGATCCCTCGAACCAAGGCTCTGATACCAACTTGTAAGGCCCCGAACCCTGGGAACCCCACAGTTGGTAATCATTCAAAACGCTTGTAAAATAATTAAACTTAAAAACAATCCTTTTCATTAAAACCAACATTTCAGAGTATAATTCATCAAAAAACATACATAATAAAATAAGTTCCCAAAACCCGGGAATTTTGCCCAAAATCAATGTAGTTATCTTTAAATAAAAACTTTTAAAAACAAATGTTTAATAGTGAAACTTCAATTCCCGTATGCCCTTCACCGTTCAAGTAGCTTCGTGCACGTCCAAGCGATAAGGCATCCTCTTCCTAACCTGAAACTCACACTAACATGCACACAAAGTCAGCTTGAGCTGAGTGAGTTCAAGTTTTAAGTAAATAATATCATTAAATAATAGTTATGATAGTCATACCAAAAGTTTTAAAACGTAAAAGGGTACATCCATAAAATCATCATTACCGAACTAAACATCCTCATACATACATATACAAAATGTATATGTAAACATCCTTTCAATTACATCTCTATATATATCACAGTATATATATAACATCCACGTATAACATCAGGGTCGAGAAAACGTACAACCCAAACACGTAACATCAGTGCATGCAAACACAAAGTAGGCATACACAACATCAGTAGTCGAAACGACTACAACATCGCCAGATATAGGCCAAGAAATAATGTATATACATATATATATATTTAACATCCCAAGGCCTACCATATGCTAGCAAGCCTATATAAATTCGTTTAAAACCTTTCATCATGTAAGAAAACATTTAGGTGTGCATGCTAGCCCAAAAGTAAAAGAGTAAAAAGGGCATCATGAACTCACCTGAAATCAATCGAACACCTGCAACGAGCTAGGAGAATCCTAAGTGCACGATCATAAGCAAGGGCCTGTAAATTATACACGACACATTACTAGACTGGACCGTAAGAACACTCTTGCCTAATGGGCCGTTCAAGCCCAACACTCTGGCCCAAGGCCCAACAACTTAGTCCGAGGCCCAACAACTTGGCCCAAGGCCCAACTCTAGGCCCAAGGCCCAACAACTTGGCCCAAGGCCCAACAACTTGGCCCAAGGCCCAACCACTTGGACCAAGGCCCAACAACTTCGCCCAAGGCCTAGCAACTTGGCCCAAGGCCCACCACGTGGCCCAAGGCCCAACAACTTGGCCCAAGGCACAAGGACAATCAATTCGGGTCGAATGCGCGTGCAATAAACCTTAAAACCATTTGTTAAACGAATCAGCCCCGAATGGACCAAATTCCATTTTAAATCTTTTCATTCGTCAAGATTATATCACCCGAGTTGATAGGGTTGACGGTTACTTTTTACAACTCTTACTTTACCATTTAAACGAAAATTCGCGCACTGCCGACTCGATTGACGAAGCACTAACCACAACAGCCCCGAGCATCAAAAAAATAATTTTTCCACAGCCCTTAAACCCCCCTAGGGCTGTACAAACAGATTCGGTCAGTCACCCGATCAATTAACGCATCAAACTCAACAATTTGCAATTCTACACCCGATAAACCCTAGTTTTCGAAATAAAATCGATTGACCCGACCTAAACACCTCCAATGACCACGAAATTTTAATATGATGTAAATGCCATACCTGGGGATCTTTCTACATCGGAAACTCTAATTTTTATCCACAGGAAGTGGGTCAATTACACCTTGGCCGAAAATCTGTCCAACGAAAAGTTTCGAAAAAATTGAGCATCAAAACGATTAGGGGTGAACAAAAAGAGTGTTGGGGTTTGTAGTACATACCTTGAACTACTTCTAGGAGCTTGGAATCGATCAAAAAGTCGAAGCACGGAAGGGAGGGGGTGGCTGGAAGGGGCCTATCGCAGCAGCAGCTGTGGTTAGGGTTTAGGTTGTTTGTTTAATGTTATATCATAAAACATTTTCATTCTAGCCCCCGAAAATTAAATAATAATGCAACTTGGAAGAAATGTTAAGCGATTAGACGTACCGGGATGACGTAAAGGCCTCTGAGAAACGTCGGATGAATCCCGCGAATTATACATACTCTACAAGCTTTAATTCTTGAAATCAGAATTAACGGGCGTTACATTAAACTCCATTCCCTGAAGTGAATGTGACTATATATTGATCGTTGTGATCATTTGGCATAATTGAAAAGATTGTAAGAATAATCATATTAATAATGAGATCGAGCATGAGAATTTGAACGATATTCATGCTAATAATGAGATCGACGACTACAAGTGGCAAAGGGTTTGATTATTTATGAGAAAAAAATGTGGAAAAACAAAAGTGAAATCACATCACTTGAAATGATAATATAAGGTTCTCTCGTATTTAAATATTTTCATTAAAGAAACATAATACATATACGACCATAAACCTGAAGTTTATGGATCATAATTACCTAATGGCATGGCCGGTTAGACCACACCGAGTCAATGGTGTGAAATTTATTGAAGAACCAAATGATTCTTCCTAATAATTATACATGTAATATTTCTCTCTAGAGGAATTATTTATTTATCAACTAAAGGAGGGTGTGAATCCCTAAATGTTATGGAAGGGAAAAGGATACACATATCCTAACATGATACCATTTAGTGTTTTAAAATCGATGCATCATCTAAATGGTTATCAATTTCACAACATGAAGTTTGTGTGATTTGTGGCTTAGCTAATGAAATAGCAAGCACAATATTCTAGATTTTCATATTTATTTTGGTAAATCACTATTAATAGACGAATTGATTTTGTTGAGACGATCATCAAACGTCTACAATTGGTTGCAAAGTCAATGATCATGAGAGCAAAAGTTCATGTTTTATTTGGGTATTTGTCATTTTACATGCATTCACATCGAGCCAACAAGTTATGATACTTCCTCCCCATTGTAATTGGTTTTGGTCAGTAACCAAATAGCTCTCATCTAATATTTCGTTGTGTTATTTATTGAAATTAATCCACCATAAGACACAAATATGAGACCATAAAGGAAGTTGGGAATTTATGTCGGTATTATATATTATCTATGATTAAAGAGTTAGAGCCATTAATGAGATATTTGTTTATGGCTCATTAGTTTTCACTTTAGTGAAGCGAAATTCCCAACATTAGGGGAGATACAAAGCAGTTGAAAAAAGAAATTAGTTTGAATAAAAATACCATTGATCCTCAAATTAAATTATATGAACTAAAAGTTCAAAGAATAATTCATGTATAAAGATTAACGAATCAATTACCAGACGATTCACTGACCAAAACAAAGTGTCTAGCTAAGACACCTATAACAACTACTTATGCTCCAATAAATATAAAACATCCTGGAAGGACAACCATATATTGGTAATGACTAGTGAGTCTAAGGCACGCCTGAAGCGTGGTAGACTAGTCGATTCCAAGAATAATGATTCCTCGAAAATTGGAGTAAGTAATAAAGATGGTCAAGTTGAGGTATAGTAAAAAGGTCTCTTGAGAGACGTTAGACATGTTGGTTATTGAAAAAACTTCAGGTACCTGAAAACAAAGAGCTCTTAGTAAATTATATTTTATCATGCAAAATTACGTCAACGTCGTTATAATTTTGTATATAAGATAGCGCTTGAAAATGATGAGGATCATGATTTAAGATCTGCCTATGAAAAATGATTGGCCAAATTGGAAAGACACAAATAGGGTAGAGTTGAATTCCCTAAATAACGGAAAGTTTTTTGGACCAACAGTTCGTACAACTGAAGTTGTAAAGTGTGTTAGATACAAACGGATCTTTTATGTGAGTTATGAAAATTCAATTAAGTGATATAAGGCATAATTGGTGGCGCAAGTTTTTTGCAAAGATCCATGATTGATTTTGATGAGACACATTCTCCAATGGTGGAAGCAATGACTTTATGATACCTAAATAGTTTGGTAATACGAAGAGAGAATTGATATGCGTCTAATAAATATTGTGATTCAGTTGATACTGAAAGTTCACATGAAAGTCTATTAACGATTTGAGTTAACAAATCATGTAAATTATGTTCTCGAGAACACTATGACTCATGTTCTATACAGATTTATATTTGTATTGTAGGAACATAAAATGTCTAGTACTTTGTGTCTTGTGTTGATTAGGTCTTGATAGCATTAAATGTTAGTAGTTTGTGCATGAAAATTTCAAAATCACAAAGAAGCTACTTATGCGGCATATAAGTTACACGGCGCATAAGTTATGCGCCGCGTAGCATATGCGCCGCATAAGTTCTCATGTGTGCCTATAAATAGGGTTGTGGATCACTAGTTATACTTGATGCTCCTGACCAGTTGGTGGAGTGATCCATGTTGTACTTTGGGCTTATACTGTCACATATCTTGTATTACCAATGCTATCAATGAATATATGAGAAGATTAAAGAGATGTATTCGAGTTTATCATTTTCTTATGATTTTCGCTCATAGCATCGTAGGGTAGATCTGTTCGTGGATGTTCTTACACGTCACTTTGAAGACCCATCCTGGACTTTCAATTGGTATCAGAGCCTAGTGGCTCTTAATCTACCTAGAAAAGCTCAAAATGTTCTTTTTATACACATTTTTTATCATTATAGACGATGTAGCCGTTCAAATTTCACCAAAACTTCAAGGATTGTTATATTCATGGTGTTGAATAACATACTCAAGAATCAGATCATTCCTACATCGTTTTCCCAGAGATTTGTGTCCAAAAACCTTCATGTACCAACTCATGCGCCGCATAAGTTATACGGTGCATAACATATGCGCCGCATAAGTACCTTTCAACATATACGGTATACTTTTACATGTTGTATTTTCATGCCGTATCCTCTCCGTATCACTTATCCGTTGAAATGTCGAAGTATAAGTATTTACCTGCTTGTAAGATCAGTAGGTTCATACAAGATTATGCAATGCATACGAGACGTACACGTTGTAATATGAGCATATCCGTTATTGTCTCTTATGAGCTATATTTGCTTGTACCTTGAGGATTCAAGACTTGTTATTTGGAGAGAAGACATGGAATTGGATGGTTGACTTCTATGTGATTGGATGATTGAAGTTGGTGAATCAAATACAAGTAGCTTAAAAGTGTTTATCAAGATGTATTTGGGGATTCATCATGGATGATAATGGGAATTGGAATGAGATAGCAATTGGTTTGAATATTGTGGGACTCATGAAAGTAAGAAGACTTAAAAGTATCAAGCCGATGGAAGTAGACTTTGATTGTTGAAATTTTCAAAAGTGGACTTAAATGTAAATTCATTCAAAGAAGATCAGGAAAGCTTAAATGTGAAGATAAGTCTTTTACCTTGATGATTGAGTTGTATTATGACCTAAATCCAAGCAATATCCGAGAGGGAGCATATTGGAGCTTGAAATGTATATTTGCTTGGATGCCACAAGACAAGTACTATCCAAGGGGGAGTCTGTAGGAACATGAAATGTCTATTACTTTGTGTCTTGTGTTGATTAGGTCTTGATAGCATGTAATGTTAGTAGTTTGTGCATGTAAATGTCAAAATCACAAAGAAGCTACTTATGTGGCGTATAAGTTACACGGCGCATAAGTTATGCGCCGCGTAGCATATGCGCCGCATAAGTCTTCATGTGTGCCTATAAATAGGCTATTGGATCACTTGTGATACTTGATGCTCCTGACCAGTTGGTGGAGTGATCCAGTTTGTACTTTAGGCTTACACTGTCATATATCTTGAATTACCTTTGCTATCAATGATATAGATGAGAGATTAAAGAGACGTTTCCGAGTATTTTTCACTTTGTTATTATTTCCGCTCATAGCATCGTAGGGTAGATCTGGTCGTGGATGTTTTCACACGTCACTCTAAAGACCCATCCTGGACTTTCATGTATACATTATGATTATTTTATATGTTAAATATAGCTGGAACTCCTGAAGAGTTCCTAGCACGCGAATGCTTAAAAGGTTAATTATACCTGATGATTATCGTATCTTAATAAACAAAGAATGGTACAATATGGGTTTTGATATATGATATATAAATTGATGTGTCAAATGAGCATGTTCATGTAGAAAAACTCATGAGGAGTGAATGCACATCAATAATTGGTTAAGGTGGAAAAATTTTGTGATGGATTGAAAACGCCTAAGCATTAGCATGAAAACATCAATAAATGTTCTACAAGGTTAGAAATTACGTATGGATTAAATAATCGGATTCAGCGTGGTACGTACATATTAAGAGATATTTTGATAAAGAGGGAGATATAATAAGTCATGCTTTCATCAGAATTTTACTCTTAAAAGTTCATATAATCATAGTTTACAGTGATGATGTATACATCATCGAGAGAAGCTGCAGAACTTTTAGAAGGAGAATTTTGAAATACCTTGACATGATATGATTATTACTCGACCTGCTGTTCGAGTATATGTGTAATTATATGTTTGTCAATCCAAAGTACATCTAAAGATGTTGAGACATTTTACCAAAGACAAGATTCATTCTTTGAGTACGTTAAAGGATATCCAAAAATGCACTCTAATATCATTTCCTACCTCAATATGAACTATTATTAGTTTCAAAATACCACAATTAAATGCGTAAGTGCATTATATCGTATTGTTAGCTATAATTGATTATTATTTTCTTTATTTATATTTATTGGCACGCGTCCAGCTAAGAGACTTCGGAATTGGTTTAAACATATATTTCAGTTATGAAAGATATGTGTTTATATTATACTAACCCATCAAAACAAGTTTTGTTAGTCTTGTCATGCAGAGAAACACAACAGGGTATCAATACAATAGTATATGGTTACGAGATGACACAAAAGAAGGTTTCACGTGAAGGGATGAAGATTATGCAACATTGTTCAACTTAACAATTCGTATGTCAAGGGACAAAGAAACAAATGATTGAGTACAAAAGTTTTGAAGCTTTCACAGAAGATCCATATTTACCATTTTAACGAATATATAAATTAGGAGGAGACAATACATGCTGCACTCTTTTTCCCTTAGCTATGATTTTGTCCCACTAGGTTTTCGTAGCAAGGTTTTTAACGAGGCAGCATGCCGAAGCGTATGAAGTTGATAACCAAGGGGGAGTGTTATGAATAATAATTATTATGGTTATCCACACCTAAAAATAGATTTGACTTCTTCTCCAAGTTTTCCCATCCCTATATAATATTCTATTGTATCTCATTGTATTCTACGCATAATTAATGAAATATCATATTTCTCCTTCCGTCTCTTTCTCACATGTTTGGCTATTAGGCTAGTTTCACAACAGATCTCAATATTTATTTGAGTTAGTATTTATCTTTTGTTTGACTTCGTTTGCTTGTGTTTATCTTTTCAATTTGTTGGCTATTTTCTACGATCTAGACTAGATGATGTTGTTTGGGTTTGAGAACACAGAACTTGGTTGATTTTTATTATGAATATTGAAGAACCTATATGACACTATATGACATGAGTCACGATTTTTATTAAACAATATTAATAAAGCAAATAAATAATCTCTTTCTACAAATTAGGAAAATTTTAATACATATGCCGTACAAATCAAAATAAGAATAACAAATAACATATATATATATATATATGGTGAGGTTAGAATAAAAAGTGAAGTGTGTCTAAGAAATGTACGAAGTGATCTGGACTGTTGTATTAAATATAACACATAAGTATATTTTCGTTCGTATTGTTTTAATTATTTTTGGAATTAACCTAGGTAATTAATTATAATATCATTGGCTGCCTTCATTTTTCTCATCTTCTATAAATAATAAAAGAAAAAAAATCAAAATATGAATTGTTATTGCAACTAGCCTATCTCAATCAAACACTCTGCTTCTCGATCAAACAATCCACAAACCCTATCAATTTTCGTTCCCATCAAACCCCTACATCAACCGATCATGTCATCTTCAACCCTCTCTGACAACAAAATTGCTCCAAATTTTGGCTTCCTCTCGTAATCGATATGATTAACACCAATAAGTCACCTTCAACAATGGGGGAGTGAACGCCACCAGCTAGAAGGTAGGACTCGTTCTTGTGGAGACTAGGGGCTAGGTCGTAATCGTGGCTTCTCGATCTAGGGTTTTGCCAAAAAACACCCCGCCAACTCCCCCATTGAATGCTAGTGGTGGTTTACCGGCGGCGGTTGGAAATTGTAATAAAATTGTTGTAATTTCGATGGTGGAGGTCATCGTAGGGGATAAGATCCGGCGCACCATTCCGATTTTCTTACATTGTGAGATACATTCTGATGGCAGTAGTGATATTCAGTTGCGAAGGTGGTTTTTGATGGGGAGTGTGGTGGTTTATGGCGGACTGATATTTGGATTAGAAAAAATGTGGGTGGTGTTTTACCCGCGAAGGTGGTGATGGCAGGAGATGGAGGTAGTGGTGTGGTGATTGGTGGTTGTAAAGAGGAAGATAAATTGTGTTTGTGGTGTACAATACATTATACATTTCTTCTCTGGCCAACCAAACGCCGTTGCCGGCAGAAAAAACAGCTGGATTGGCAGTGGTAGTTTCTTTGTCAGTGGTGGCGGTGCCGGAAGTTGGAGGTTATGGTTAGGGTTTCGAATTGGTGTATTGTGTTTTTTTACAGCGAATGTTGCTGTATAGTGTGTTTTTGCTACTGAAAGTTGCCACTAAAAAATAAGTATGTTTTGTTCTTGGTGTTGTGTTTTAAATTTGGATTAAAATTTGATGTTGTGTTTTAAAACACACTATAATATATTTTTTGATTCAAAACACAACACACAATAATGAGTCATGATCTGAACTCATGATTCAGAACACGACGCACAATAATTTTCAACAATAAAAAAAACACAACTTAGATCAAACTACCAACTCGATATTCCATTCAACTTATGTTCGTTTTGGACGAGGTTTGATTCGTTGCAAAACTCTAACAACATAAAACACAAAAAAAATAGTTATTACTTATATTAACCACATATTAATAGAAAAAAGGCCTTTATTTTAATGGCACGTGTACTGTGTCACGTGATGTTTTATTACATGCAAATATGCATGTCATTAAAAAATATCATAGTTTTAAAAATTTAAAAGATTTATTGACGCGGATATATATCCTATAAGTGATTAACTCATTATTTATTTCAGGGGTAAAGTTAAAATACAAAGTACAACAAAAATGAGAAGGGTGAGAAGGAATATGATTAATTGATCTTAGATTTGGATGGTGAAGATTAATTTAAAAATAAAAATTGATGAAAAGGGCATTCAGGTAATAACCCACTTATGATAACTTTCCTCTTCACATGCAAACACATGTCAATTCCTCATCATTTTAAAACGTCCATAACTTTTTCATACGATATTTTAAAAAAAAAACTTTCACCATAATAATAAGCGTTTTTTATCTTTAATATAAATATCATATTGTTATATAAAAATAAAAAAAATAGTGGATTTTTTTATATTATGTTATTTGGTTGTTCATTGTGTTTTTTAATTAAGCTTATCTATGCATTGTGCTATAGATTTTGATTATTGTGTTTTTCAATTGGTACTCGTATTAAAGATAAAAAATAAAACAAAGATTAGGTTATTGTGTCTTTTTGTTCGTCATTGTATCTTTGTGTTCAACATTTGTCTTTCTACTTATCATTGTGTTGTAGTCATTGTGAAATACGTTCATGGTCTTTTGTTTGGGATTGACATGTGCCATTCACTAAATTTCAGAAAAAAAAGTGTGTTCATTGTGTATTGCATTCAAGTCAGTATGTAATATTTAGTTTCCATTGTGTTTTATGTTTTAAGTCATTGTGTTATATGTATTCACCATTGTGTCTTACGTTTCAGGTCATTGTGTTATATATATAATATATATATATATATATATATATATTCATCATGTATTTTACGTTTCAGGTTATTGTGTAATTGTGTTTTAGGTATTAGATAATTTGTTGTTATTTTTCATTTTATCTACATATTATTATTACACAACGGTGTTATTAGTATTTAAAAAAAATAATGAATTGAAAGACACGTTGACAAAAAAAATGACAAACAAAAAGAAAGACACAATGACGAAAAAAAAACACAATTGTAAGCAAAAAAGACACAATGACGTAAATTTTGTTTTAATTTTTATATAACAAAATGATACTCATATTAAAGATAAAAAAACGCTTGTTATTATGGTGAATTTTTTTTAAATATCATATGAACGTTATAAACGTTTTAAAATGATAGGAAAATTAACATGTGACTTGCATGTGGAGAGAGAAAATGTGTACTATTACTTTTATACCTTTTTTTTCTAGTTCCCACTTAACACATGTCAATTAGTTATGGCTTCTCACACTTCTCATTTTTGTTGGCCTTTGTAGAATAACTCAAAAGTTAGTATTTATCTTTTGTGTGACTTCGTTTGTGTCACACCCTGACTTAGGGCCTAGGCGTGTGACTCTCAGTTGTTACCTGTTTTGTAAATCTATCAGAGTTGCAGGTTGTTATAGCGGAAGACTTTATTTAAAATATTAATATACTTGGAAAACTTTTCGAATAATAAATATCCAATCGTTTATTTTTAAAAAAAAATCGTATTTAATCAATTTATAATTTAAAAACCAAGCCATCTTCTTGTAGCGAGCATTTAACTCCTTGAGTTACTCAAATTTCTTGATACCTGTGCTAAATTTGTTTCCTGAAATGTGGGGAAAAATACGTCAGCGATATGCGGGTGAATCGTTAACTCTAAAAGCATTTAAATAACAATTATAATACAAATTTAGATTTCTTAACATATCTCAACAGATATATTTCTATACCCGGTATTTGTAACACTGCCCTACACACACACAAGTCTCCGATACGTAGCCCATTTCGGAGGACAAGATATGACCGTTAGCCCGTGGCCACGTAGCCTTTGACTGTTTATGCTGAAAATTTATGTTTGGATCCAGACACATATGTATCCGTTCAGAGTTGTTTTTATTCTTTAATTTGTATTACAACGTTTTAGAGATCACGTAATCTTATGTAAACGTTTTACTATCTCTATAAGACAAACAACCTGTTCATCATATAGAGTATAAATGTGTTTGGACTGTTTGTAAAGGTTTAGCGTATTCAACTATGATTGTGATTGTCTTTTCTGAATGATGTGGTGATCTCGTTTGAAAACCCTTGTGAATGAATGATGACTGATCTATAATAAAATAAATTTGTATAAATACCTGGATCGTCTCTTGATACAGGTACAGACCTTTAGTCTGGTTTTAACCTTGATTTGGGTTTGTGAATGCATTTTGAAATCATGATTGTATTTGTGTGGCGTTTGGTATAGCATGCTTTGGCCTAATAGAGTCTATCACCTTGGCAAACTTCTCCAGGTAAGTAAACGGGTCCGGCGGTTGATTGGGATGTGTACGAATTACTTACCTTAGGCAAGAAGAGTCTACTAATGATATCCCCATTCCAGTTACTACATGCCCATCAAAATATAGTTTTGTATAACACTATTTTCATAAAAGTAATGTTAATTGAAAACTGTTTGTGAATGTTTTGAAAATCATTTCAAGGTTAAAGGCCATAACCTTAACTGAGTCTAAGCTATTATAATACGATTGACAATAACTTAAACTTAATTCCTACCTTAGTGAATGTACGGGAATGCTAGTACTAAGATAGAATTATTGCTGGTTTGGCAGAACCTTGCTCTTACACGCTTAATTGATCTACGGAACATTAAATCTCCGATAGTTGCACGACTTCAAGAAAATGGAACCCCGGAACTCCTCGGCAATCTGGCGTATTCCCCAAGGCTAAGTGTGTAACATCCCGAAATTTCCAAAATAATACTAATTGTATTACTTAATAATAGAGGGAAAGTTTACTCGGGTTATCGGGAAATAAATAAATAGAGTAGGAGTTGGTATGGGTCGGGCTAGTGTTGGGTAATGGATATGGGTTATGGACTTGGGTTATGAAAGAAGGAAGGAGAGTCCATGGGCTTAAGCCCATGATCCCTAAATATAAATACCATTAATCACCATTTAATCCTCATTCTCACATATTCCATACACCACCAAAACACACACAACACCATCTTATAACCTGAACCAAGATCCGAAGGCGAAAACCCGAGATTGTTGGTGCTGGAACGTCGTGACGGACCAAAACAACATCAAGGCTTAACAGGGTTCGTAGTTCGACTCGTTCAAGGTACGTTTATAGTTAGAAATCGTTCGTATAGGTTCGGTTTGATTTGGGAAATCATAGATCTATGTTAGTTTGTTATAAACGAACCTAAAACAACAAATATTACTGGAATTGGTTAGCAATTGATAGGTTAATTGTTAACCTAAAAGAACCCGTAACCTATATGCCTAAATCGCACCCCTTAAACATCGATGTTAGGCCGATTTGATGGTTGGGGTTTGTAGGCGCTAGTCAGACGATTCCGTGGATACCTAAATCGAGTTATTTGGTTAAGAAACGAAGGATTTAAGAACGAACAGTAGCTGCAGCCGACAACTTCGCCTGCAAGCTAAGTTCGCCTGATGAACTTCGCCTGCAAAGCTAAGTTCGCCTGATGACAACTTCGCCTAAAGCTAAGTTCGCCTGATGACAACTTCGCCTAAAGCTAAGTTCGCCTGATGACAACTTCGCCTAAAGCTAAGTTCGCCTGATGACAACTTCGCCTAAAGCTAAGTTCGCCTGATGACAACTTCGCCTAAAGCCAAGTTCGCCTAAGGTTTAACTTCTCCTAAAGTCAAGTTCGATTAGAGAATAGATTAAAAACGATAAGTAAAAGTAAGCTAATACTAGGCCACCAGATTAGATCAGGCGAGTATTGATACGTGTAACTTATACAGTCAGCCGAGCTCAGTTAAAGAAGGGATTTACAACTATCGGAGGAAGAAGCAGAGTTCAGGTGAGTTTCTAGCCCTATTCCTTGTTATGTTTTCGGGGCTGTGTGCATACTCGATGTGTTGTTAATACATTTATCCTAAGTGATAAGTGTATGCCATATGTGATATATGTGATGGATATGAATGATTGCTTGTCGGTACGCGAACGATCTTCGGATATTGCGCGTACTGTCAGGTTAAAAATAAAGGTACGAATATTATATATCGAAGATGTATGAATATTACAAATGAATACTTGTCGGGGCGTGAACGATCTTCGGATATTGCACGTAACGACAAGGGGTATGGTTGTTAAATGAAGGATGTAAAGAACGCCTAGAGTGTTCTTATGCTATAATGTAATTATTGCATATGTGAAGTATGTGTATACAGGTACACGAATGGTATGTGAGTTCTACGTTCGACATAGTAAGTTAGGATGGCAAATCCCTCTAGCTTCTGTCGGACATAGACTCGGCTGGTGATGACGTAGTTAAGGACTGCGGGCCTTATACGTAATGTAGATGATAGATGTAAACGTAGATAGGGACGGTGGGCCTTATACGTGTTACAGATAATAGACGACAACGTAGTTAAGGACTGCGGACCTTATACGTATTATAGATAGGCATCAGCATAGGGAAGGACTGTGGACCTTATACGTGCTGTGGTAGCATAGGGGAGGACTGCGGACCTCGTACGTGCTATGAATTAGGTTGCAACATAGGGAAGGACTGTGGACCTTGTACGTGTTGTGGAAGTGGGATGGTATAGGGAAGGACCGCGGACCTTGCACGTACCATGAATAGTGAACATAGGTAAGGACTGCGGACCTTTTACGTGTTCACGACCTTGAGTACAGGTATAGACGGTGGACTATGAACGTACTCTCGGTAGACTGAGGTTAGTGATTGTAGATATGTATGTATGTATGGTAGTAAGTATGTATGTAGAACAGAAGGGTAACTAGTTAAGTATGGATATGTATCTTCGGATATGTATGTATGTGTATGTATTGTATAGTGTATGATTAACTAGAACTCACTCAGCGTAGCTGACTTTTAGTATGCACGCAGGTGAGTAGAATGAGACAGCTAGCTTGAGCGGGCACATGGTGGGCGAATAGGAGACTGACATCTGAAGACTCAAGATGTTTTAATGTAATTGACGTTTATTTTGAAGGACAAGAATGTTTAATTAAGGCAAGTTTTGGATTGCTGTAACGTTTCATAGAAGTTTTTATATTCCGCGAAAGTTTTAATGAACTCTGATTTGTAAGAACTATGTTTATGAGTAAATCCGACGCTAAAGTAAGGCTAACGGGTTCGGGGCCTTACAAAGTGTGTCTTTGTGAATGTGATTGTGGGATGAATGAGCTTCAAACCCGTAGCTCCCTTTTATAGGCAACATTCTGGCCACCATCACGTAGCGCGATGGACCTTCCATTAGGCCATCGCGTAGCGCGATGTCGCAATCGATGAGAAGCTGCCATGTGTTGACACGTGGTTGGCCACGTGGCCCTGGTTACTTAATGAGGCCATTGCGTAGCGTGATGCCCACATGATCTCGAACCATCGTGTAGCGCGGCGCCCCCTTTTTCTGATTTCTGGGGAACAGCATCACGTAGCGCGATGAACCATTCTGTCCACCCATCGTGTAGCGCGATGGGTCTGAAAAAAAAAAGTTTCATTTTTACCCCTCTAAGTTTCAGAGTTGTCACTTTGAGCCCAAAATTGAATAGGGTATTCCCGAGATGTTACAGTTTTCTTGTGTTTGCTTTTCAAGTTGTTGGCTATGTTCTAGGATCTAGACTAGATTATGTTGTTTGGGGTTGAGAACACAGAACTTGGTTAATTTTTATTATGAATATTGAAGAATCCATTGGACATGGATCACGATTTTTATTAAACAATATTACTAAAGAAAATAAATAATCTCTTTATACAACTTGGAAACAAGAATCGATCAAAAACAATAAATTTACATCGAGTTACAGACCGAACAATAAACGAGTACGAATCTGCAAGAAACTGTTATCATCAAAACTCAACCCTAACATGTTCAACAAAGGGTTTAATGGTGAAAAAGATTTGTATTAGGGTTAGTACCGACCTAGAATTAGTCTTGGGAGGCTGGAGGATGGCCGGAATATGCACAAAAATCGAGGATAGAGGGTTGTAGCTGCTGCCGATCGGACTAGAAGGACAAGGAAGGATGCTTTGGTTTGTTATATTAAAAGGTTACATCTAGGCCCTCCAACTTGTAATATGTAAAGACTTGGACGAAAGGTTAGATAATTTGACTTACGGGAATGACAAGGAGGTCCCCGAAGAATGCCGGATCAATCCCAATAAATATACAAACTCTACAACGTGCATGCCGTTAGACGAAAATTAGTGGGTGTTACATACTAAACTAGCCTTCAAGGAATAAGAGGTGATGTTTTGAGCAAAAGGATTGATAAATGGACTTTTGAAACGTACTACAAGGCTCCTAAATTAAAAATATGAAACCCCGGCTTTTAAACAAATATTTATAAACAATCGAGCCGATTAACGAAATTTGCGGGCGTTACAAGTCCACCCTCCTTACAACGGGATTCGTCCCCGAATCTCGTTGTAATAGGAACGGACGCGGATAGAGACGAATCCTAATCATCTAATCACAACAGAGGATGGCAGAGGAAAAACCCCTACTGGCGCTCGTGTCAAACAGGAACGAAGCTAAAAGCTCAACAAGTAAAAAGGAAACCTGGAATGATAGTATGCAATGCCTTAGTTAATCAATTATGCGCAAGACTCTCTGGAGGATGAGAAATAAATGGAAGGATTAAGGAATGAAATGAACTTTAACACTAACGACCCAAGCATTAGCCATATCCTATCCCTACAAAGACAAAATCCTAACACAGTCAAGCACAAGTAGCGTTTAGAACATGGAAGGTAACATTGAGTTACTAAATGATCTTTGGTGATTTTGTTATAACGAGAAGGAGTTCGATATGGATGTCTTCTAATTTTATTATTTGAATGTTGAATTATGTATCTCTTCTTTCATTGTGTCTATGTAATGAGTTATTGTGTTGTGAATCATCTCCTTCATTTTGACGAAATACTACTCATGAATCTCCTGTGCAGGTTCGGTTATCTTTCTGTTGCTTGAAGCTTCATCATTATTCTTTTGATTGTTAGGATTCTACATTCTATAAAATGGAATTGATTTAGTATGACAGAGATACTGAAACAACGATACAATACGAAAGGTCTGAAACCTTTAACTATTCTGTAATATTTAAAGAGGATTTCTTTCTGATTTTCTGATACACGTTAAATTATATATAAATATATAAATATTTCCTACACTTTTAAATGATCTTGAGCCAAATTTTTGTTGAATATTATTATTATTTGGTTTATATGTGAGTTTAGTGGTTTCTAGAGACAAAAGGCTAAAACACAATATATAATATAAATAAAATGCATATGTTCAAATTCTAAAACTATTTACGTATTATTATTATTATTATTATTATTATTGCAACCCTGGTTTAATATTAATTCAAATAATTATAATAAGTAAATAGAAAATAGATGCCTCTAAATTTTGTCAGTTAATAAATTATTTTGTTACTTAATTTGAATGAACCAGTATGATGTGAATTATTAGCCTCGACTTTTATATTCAAATTATGGATTTCAACGTAGCCGACTTCACTAATTCATATTTATATTTTATTTTGTCTTACAGGAAGTATTCATAAGATTCATGGGCTTATTAAATTAAAAATCTATTTTAGTTATGAGTTTTGAAGCCCAACAGTTAGTCACGAGAGGGTTTTCTTTTACCCTACTTCCATGAAAAATATATACAGAGGTCACGACATTAATTCAGGAGGGGCCGTGAACAAAGAAAGATCGACAGGAGAAGGCTAGCCGCAAGGAAGAAGAGAAAAAAGAAAGAAAGGAAGCTTCTGGTTCGAGTAGAGAGCGTTAGGGTTCAACACCTACTCATCCAAACATTCTTATAATTCGGTTTGAATTTATTATTTTCGTCATGAATCTATTGTTTGAACCTATTCATTATCTTTTGGTCTTGAGCATGGTTGTTGGCTAAACCCTTAGACCGCCTAGGCTTATGATGAACTTTGTTGACGTTTGATCTTGGTTTGGATTTTGTTTTGTTATGGTTTTATGAACTAGTAAAAGGTTTCATTATATTAAATTGATGCATATGGATACTTGAGGTTGTTTAATTAAGTTTTATTATTCCAAAGTTGTCTTGATTATTGTTTGTCATTATGATAGGTAGCTATTAGGTCATCCACTTTGTGTTTTTGACTATTTTATGATTGATTTCGAATAAGATCATAGGAATAATATTATTTAATCAAATAAACCTAAGTGTGCTGCTAACCTAAATAGTTGTAAGGTGCTAGGTTATTGATAGGTCTTTGTTGATCAGGATTGCTAGATTTAGTTCTTCGTAAGGAGTCCGTCTAGGTTTGATAGATTAACTTTGTCTATCGAATCAATTGAATATATTAGACTGCCTTTGATTTCCGCGCTATAAGGTAGGATTTTGTATAAAGGAACTAGTTTATAATTAATTAGGTGACCGTAAGGAAACTTGATTTTTAATCCTAGTGAGGTTAAAACTTATTAGAAATCCATAGGTGTCTTCTTGAGAAGGGTCAGGGGTCATGTTCGGGTTTTCTTTTAAGCGTCTATTTTACGATCCCAGTTCCATAACTAAATATTTTCCCGGTTAATTGATAACTGAAATTAGAAGATTCTAGCCTAGGTGGTTGCTTGTCATCGTTTGAATTAAGTCTAGATTTAAGTCATCTTTAAGTCTTAGTGATTAATTTAATATTAGTTTTTAGTAAAACCCCCCAATAATAATAAATAAATAGTCGTGTCTGTAGTTAAGTCTAAATTTAGCTAGTTAACGTAATTTAAAGAGTCTCGTGGGTTCGATATCCGGACTTACTTAGCTGTACTAGAGTCGACCGGTTCACTTGCCGGTTAGTAGTTTTAGTTAAGTTAAGAGTCTAGAATTATTACTTAGTGTCTAGATTAGCGTTTATTTAGTTAGTAAATTAATAACTACTTTTAGCACATCATTTTCCCTTTTCTTTTCTCTAACCTCAACTAATTCTTTATTGTGGTTATCTATTTCTTATAAGGCAAGATCCAAATGTTTGCTTCTCTAAGAATTTGTATAAGATAATAAATTCAGATGTCTCTTAATCATGTCCAGATATAATGAGGGTTGACGAGTGTTCTTAAGAGGTATCAATAATTTCTTTGTCATGTGCTCTTGGAATGGCTAGTACATACCTTGTGTACAAACAAACCATAAGAATTTCTCTAATTCGCTTTCTGGGTCTATTCTTATTTTTCCTTAAATATATTTTTTTTGTCTAGTGTCGACTCGAAGTTAATATTTCTTTGAAATCTGTCCACCTGGACTTTTCCTTCATCTTATTGTGGGTATTTTCTTATTTCCAGATTTGCTAGAAGAATTACTTTGAGAATTTGTACCATCTTTTCTTGACATAAATCTTTTAAAGATAAGTTTAATATTTCGAAGAAATAAAACATATTTTTTGTTTATGTTGCACAAGATTACTTATAAATGTTGATATTCTTATTTCTTCCAGTGAATGATAAATTTCTTAACCTTGTTATTCTTTGTCTATGTCTTTCCTTTTTGCCTTTCTTTGGCATTTATTCCTTAATGAAGCATCACTTCTTGCATATAAACAAGTATAAATCTTGAATTGCCGGATAATTAAAATATTCTTGACCCTAAGGATATTTTTCTGTATATGCCATTACTTATATCGTTGGCTTCTTGGATCCACTTGATCCTAATCTATGTATATTCTGATTTTGTACTTCTTTAGGATTAGTGGGGTCTTGATGTTAGATGAATCTAAATTTTCTTTCATTGTTGTCTGATAGGAATCTCCATTACTAGATATAGGAATTGAGAGTATAATTATTCCTATATATCCTTTACCTTTATCGAATAGAGGCTTCATTGATCCTCGACTAGAGTGATGGTAGGACATTTGTGATGATTTATTATTTCTTTGACATTTTTTATTTAAGTACCATACATGTGTGGACGCAACTGGAAAAAGGTAGATTGTTTTTCGTTGGGTACAAATGTGAATTTTCCACATAAGCTTGCATTTCTTCATCTAGCATGTTGTTTGTGGAAAAATTATTCGACAAATCGGACCTTTTCCAAATTTCATTCGTCTATTCATAGATTATTGGTATGGGACCTTGATATGGTGGAGGGTAAGGAGATTAATTTTCTTCCTCTTCTTCCTTCCTTTCTTCTTTTGGTTTAGGTAGAAAGCTGATTGGCATTTAGAATGGTATTCTTTCATGGGGCATAATAACTCTCATTTTCGGTTTACAGTTTGGTTCTTGCTGTTATGTGTGGAGTCTGATAATTAGGTCGTGGCGACCTGAAGTGCTACTAACCTTAACTAAAATGGTAGTTCATCGGCCTAAATGAATCTGTACTGGTCTCCTTATTTAAATTTACTTGGGACTTCTATTTCTTCCATAAGATGATAATGAAATCTCCGATGGGTTAATGTTTTCAATTGTATTTGATATTTTGATTGATAGCTGACTGCCCAGCACATACACCGGTTAGGTAATATTGGAGCTGTCGGCTGCTCCTGACCGAAAAGTTCGTGTAATAATCGTTATTACTAGCCATGTCTGATGGCTTGAATTCAGGTGCAAGGTTTGAACGTATATCTAATTGATTTTTGTGTCCAAAGTAGTTCATATAAACATCAACATAATTATACTTAGGGATACGTAGTCTACTACTCATTGCTTATCCCTACTTATTAAACGAATGATTAAAACTTAGGTATAAACATATTAATACCTAATTTACTAAACCAATAATTCTGCAATAAGACTGTATTTATCTTTTTGATCAAAGCCTAGGTATAATTAAATACCTAATTCGCTAAGATTGATAGCTCTGATACCAACCTGTCACACCCCGACTTAGGGACTAGGTGTGTGACTCTCAGTTGGTACCTGTTTTGTAAATATATCAGAGTTGCAGGTTGTTTTAACGAAAGACTTTATTTAAAATATTAATTTACTTAGAAAACTTTTTGGATAATAAATATCCAACCATTTATTTTAAAAAAATTCATATTTAATCGGTTTATAATTTAAAAACCAAGCCATCTTCTTGTAGAGATCATCTAACTCCTTGAGTTACTCAAATTCCTTGATACCTGTGCTAAATCTGTTTCCTGAAATGTGGGGAAAAATACGTCAGCGATATACTGGTGAATCGTTGACTCTAAAAGCATTTAAATAACAATTATAATACAAATATAGATTTCTTAATATATCTCGGCGGATATATTGCTATACCCGGTATTTATAACACTGCCCTACTCACACACACAAGTCTCCGAGCCACGTAGCCCATTCCGGAGGACAAGATATGACCGTTAGCCTGCGTCCACGTAGCCTTTGACTTTTTAGGCTGAACAGTTATGTTTGGATCCAGACACATGTGTATTCGGTTGTTTTTTTTTTCTCTAATTTGTATTACAACGTTTTAGAGATCACGTAATCTCATGTAAACTTTTGATTGTCTCTATAAGATAAACAACCTGTTCATCGTATAGAGTATAAATGTGTTTTGACTGTTTGTAAAGGTTTAACGAATTCACCTGTGATTGTGATTGTCGTTTCTGAATGATGTGGTGATCTCATTTGAAAACCCTTGTGAATGAATGATGACTGATTTATAATAAAATAAATTTGTATAAATACCCAGATCGTCTCTTAATACAGATCACGATTTTATTAAAAAATATTAATAAATCAAATAAATAATCTCTTTATACAACTTGGAAAATTTTAGTGCATATACCGTACACAAATCAAAACGAGAATAACAACAAATATAATACATACATATATATATATAATTGCCTACATAAAAGCCTATGTGTCTCAATTTGGTTGCTCCCCACCCTCTCTCGGGCCACCAGATTGATTCATTCATGAATGCTGGCTTCTTATGCGTTTGACCCGAATTCGCAGTTATGGGTCTTACCAAACCCCGATAATCCTTAAACGGGTTATAGCATCTCATTTATTTATAAAACTATTCATCATTAAACAATAATTTTCACGGGTCATGGGTCTCACCAAACCCGGATAATTCTTAAACGGGTTATAACATCTTAATGATTTGTGAAACCCCTTAATCATTAAACAATAATTTTCACGGGGCATGGGTCTTACCAAACTCGGATGACCCTTAAACAGGTTATAACATCTCGTTTATTTGTGAAACCCTTTTAACATCAGACTTTAATTTAATTTCTCTCATCTACATATTCCCTGTCGTTGCTCTATCTCTAGCGGTTTACTTATGATTACCATCCACCATCATCAACCTCCCATCTCATGCGTCAACCACCATTGTAACCTACATTAACCGCCCTTTTTTCATAAGACAAATATTTGTGTTCATGTTTGTTCATTTAAAAAAAAAGCAGCACGTTCGTGTTCGTTTATGTTTGTTAGTTAAAAATCTAAGAAACCTACAAATCTCAATTGAAAGAGCCCTAATGTTAAATAAATATAATTAACGTTACAAACTACTATACGTATTAGGTTAAAGAGTAATGTGCCAAAATCATCCCTGAGGTTTATTTAGTTATGCAACTTTTATCCAAAATTTTGTTTTTATGCAACCGGACCATCGAGGTTTGTCAGTTGTTGCCAATATCGTCCAAATTGCTAACTTCCTTAGAATTTCAACGTTAAATGAAGGGCAAAACCGTCTTCAGTCATTTTCTTTATTTTGTTTAAATTATTTTAATAGATGTCATCATAATCAACATCATGTATACCATCATCATCTTCATCTAGCCATCATCAATTCATTATCCTCTCTGCCCTACACCCACCACCATCACCACCACAACCTAATCTACATTTGAGTCTATAACATCACTTAGTTATAGCCGGCTACCAGCCACTACATACCATTATTCATCTTCATCAATCTACAATCTCCAACACCCACCGCAACCTAAGCCAGCCCCCTCGTCTTCTCCAACTACCACTGCTTCCACTCTTCGTCTCACCCTAATTTCAAAACTCACCAATTTTAAAAATTGGTGAGTTTAGAAGAGTCAAAATTTGTCTTTTCTCTTATACTATCAACATGGACGTGTTTAGGTTAAACATGGGCCATTTTGAGCTTCATAATCTTTTTATTTTGTGTTTTCCTTATATACTTCAACATGGAGTGTGTTGAGGTTAACATGGCCATGTTGTGACTTCTTGAATTTTGTCTTTTCTTCGTATGCTCTTGACATGGCAATGTCTTGATTCACCATGGGGATGTATGGAGTTCGTTTACCGTGTCTCCGGGGCACAGTTGGATGTAGATGTCTGTCTCCGTTTTTCTTCGTATATCAGCTCATTTTATTTTTTAGAGTCATATTTACCTATAGATAATTATAAACATTAGTGGTTATTTATTCTAATATAATTGCCGATATTACGCTTATTTAGAGATATTTTAGTGCCGAAAAAGATGTATAAATTTATGCACATCAGGTCCTAATAGGCGTTATACGTGTGCTACCAGTTTGTGCCCAAAATAGATGTTGTTTTCAAGGTTATAATTATCTTATTTTCCATGCTTGATTTCAAAACAATGGGGTTTGTTGTGAAATTTCAATATGTTTACTTTGAAAAGGGTCGAGTTGGATAAAATAATCTATCGATCTTAATGATAGAACATAATATTATACAACGTACACCAAACACCTAAATTATACATATTATCGGTTTTTTCATTTATATAAATGATACATTCTCATCATGAAAATTCAATCAAACGAATAACTGAAAATGATTCATACAATCATGACTGACAAAACAAATTCAAAACAATACTGTTCTCTCCTCTGTAGTATCAAAAAGATGCTACAAACGGGATGGTGGTATGCGAGAGGAGAGACATAGCACCATTTGAACTTGTTTCAAACAACCCATACACCTCCATCAACCTTGTAATAAGATTCCCAACAACATAAGATAAACCAGACACTGATACTGCGGTAGTAATGTAGTAAACCACAGTTTTAAAGTACTCAAAGATCGTGCACTTATTGATATAAGCCTTGAATATTGCCAATAGCGAAACACATAGAAGAGACATAATTGCAACCACTAGGAGTGTTAAGTCCTTATCATTGGTCTCATGAAATGAGAACCCGTATGCAATAGGTGGGACCATCCCAAACACAAGGTATGATAGTATGGCAAAAAACACGTGTAATGGGAAATAGCTTACTTGTCCAAGTAGCTCTTTGTACTTGCTAGTAGCTTCTTTGTTACTTCCTTGACTTGAGTCATCCTTGTAACAATCGTCTCTAAGGTCCCAAAGCTGAAATACGATTTTGTGATCACAAGAGTTTCTTTAAAATATAATATGTTAAACATTAGAGTTTTACTCACATTGTGCCCGATGACGAAGACCCCACCGATAAGACTTGCTAGTGCCAAAGATATGATGCTCACTACAACAATTAAGGTATTAGTTGTTAGGAATATTCAATATAAAAGAATCCACCCATAGGGATACAAGCTAGTATGTCAATTCAAAGAAGCCTTGAAGGATACAATCGACGTGCAAAACTATAAAGGACTCAACCGCCTAAATGGACATGGTAATCGTTGTAGCCCTTTTATATGAAAAATGGTTTATCTGGATTTATTAATGTCCTAGATTTGAAAAATTAAACAAAATAAAATTGAAACTGAAATTGAAATTGAAAGCGAAGTGATCAAATAGGTTGAGCAAGCTGAAAGTGTTCTATGACATATTATAGTCTATTCCTCATCCAATTTTATATAATTACATTACAAAACACTGTATTTTCTCTTTTTTTAATTAAATAATATTTTTTATACTTTTATCATTACATTTTCTATTCGTTTCACTTACAACCAATTTTGTAAAATATTAAAAATTATATGGTGTAAACAGTGTAAAGCAAAATTTACAAATAAATATATAATAACATTTTCTTTCTCATCCACTTACAATCACACCCTATAACTTTATAACTTGCAAAACTCTCCTCTCAAAATACACGAAACATAACAAACTATGAATGCTCTATCCTTCAAAGGCATATTCTTAAAGCAACTAGATCATTATTGTAGGAGGGTAAAGTTAAATTGCAAAGAGTTTGTGGCAACATAAAAACCTCTAAACAAATTCAAAACAAATAATAAAAAAAATTATAACTCAATATATAAATAAAAACGAAAGAAATTAAAAACCAAAAATGTTTTCCCCATCATTCCTGTTTTAAGAAAATGACTAAAAGACACAATGCCGATAATAAACAAAAACACAATTATAAACAAAAAATGACACAACATATCGCAAAAACAAAATGGCAAACAAAACAAGACACATTGTTGAGGAATATAACATAATATAAAGAAAAAGAGACAATGTCAAGAAAAAAAAGACACAATTGATGACGAAAATAAATACAAAACATAATGATAAACAAAAATACACAATTAACTTTTTCAGTCAACCTTGTATCTTTTTTTTTTCTTTTCATTTTTTTTAGAACAAGGAGGCTGGTGGAAACATTTTTTGTGTTTTTATATTTTTTGTTTTTGTATTAAAATTTGAGTTATGATTTTTTTAATTAATATTTTATTATTTTTTTTGATAGTTTTTTTTTGTTATAAATTCTTTTCGTTCTTATTATTTTTATCCCGTTTTATAGAATAACTTAATCTTGTTGTGGGATACCTTTAAAACGTATCTAATATTGAATTTATTTAAAAAGGGCATTTTGACATGTAACGTCATGGCCGCATGGGTTAATCCAACGACGTACTTATATTAAACAAAGGCCTAACCACTTAAACAAGACCATATCAAAACTCACATGCGGCAGCATCAGAGGCAGCAGCGGATGAAACAACACTTAAGCTTGCAATAACCTCCAATAAACCACCATAAACAATACTCTTCAAGATCTCTGCAAGAACACCCTCATAACCAAGCCATGGCCTTTCTCTAGAAACAACTATGATTTTTGCATTATAAACACCAAAAATCATGTTAAAAGGTGACAATTATGTATAAGCAATTTGAGCTATACATATGTTGGT
>NW_027501149.1:0-74996 GCF_021521415.1 Bidens hawaiensis | reverse complement strand
TGCTTTTAGTTTGTATAGATAAAAACCAAAAACATTGAAAAATTTTTAAAAAATCAAAAATATTGTGTTTTCTTGTTTTTAATGTCTTTAAAATATTTTGAAAACCCAAAAACAGTTTAAAATCTTGAAAAACCAAAAATATTGTGTTTTCTGTTTGTATAGAAAAATTCGAAAAACCAAAAAGATTGTAAAGTTTTTATGTTTTAACAAAATTGAAAAAGACAAAAAGATTGTGTTTTATGTATGTAAAGAGAAAAACCAAAAAGATTTTTGCACACGTTCGCTGAAAAGTATGTAAATTACTCATATTTGAAGGACATATACTTGTATATATTTGGTCCTGAGATTTACTTGTAAATGTTCGGGATAGCCATTCACCTGACAATGGAAATTAGTTGGGGCGTTTGTTATGTGTTTTACTTTATTTTCTCGCTGAAAATTATGTCGGTTATCTAAGTTTGTGGAGCATGCTTGCATGTCTTGGTCCTATTATTCTCTTGGGAATTGATAGGATAGCCATTAATCTATAGACTAAATGTAATTGGGGCGATTAAATTCATTTTGTTTTACGCTCCTCAAAATTTTGAGTTTTTGAAGCAAAAAGAGAAAATGATAGTACATTGATCATTTGACCCCATATCCAGCAAGAAATAAGCTTAAAAGACTGAGTGCTTAATTTCATTGGTGCATTGATAGGTCTTAAACAAGCTGTTAGGGTAAAGTATGTGATATAAACTTAAAGAAATGCCAAATTGAAAGATGTGTTAGTCTCTAACAAAAATCTTGGTGAGAATGACAGAAATGTAATAACCTGTCATACTCAAGCCTTATATTTGTTTGATCACCAAAAATAAAATAAAGCAAATAACAAGCGTTGAGGTTCTGGACACTGTGAGTCTTTATGCGGTTTAATCATCTGGGTATTCATATGCATGAATATTTCATTCTCTTTTAGAGCAAACCAAAAGTCATTAAACTTGATCACTACTGTACTTCGTACAAATTAAATGACTGACTTAATCAAAATCTGCTGTTAATCATACATTTGTTCCTCCCTTGCGCGCGTCTCAATACCATTAAGAAACGGACCCTGGGGATACAATGTATGTAAGCCAACATATGGACTCGTGCATACTCACTCATAGTAAAGGAAACTCAATGCATTGCTCATAAATTTATATAAAATTCAAATTTTGATCAGCAATATAATGGTTTAAGTCAAGTTGGGGTGATATGAAAAAATCAAATTAAGCTTGAACCGAGATTAGAGGCTGATAATTTATGATATTCTATGCTCTAATTGTACCACTAATCATATCACAAAAATGCTTGAAAGCTTGTTATAAGATTTAAGTGTACAACAATATCAATGACCGACTTAACGCCAGTCATAATATCGCTGAAATATAAAAATGTGATGGAAGGGCAATTTGGTCAATATAATTCTCTGCTCAAACTCACCAAAAATCCAAAAATATGTACTAGCTTTTGAAAACTCATACAAAAACAAAAAAATATTTTTCTACTTTACATTTTAATTTTCGTACATTTTTCTTTTAAATATCTTTCATTAAAAATTCAAAATACCAAAAAGATATTTTTTCATTTACATATTATTTAATTCTTTTTAAGTTAAGCTTTTTAAGCATGAAACACGTTAAGGTATTTGATCATCGAGATACGAGATTTCGGTGATTGACTTATTTAATCAATTGGTATCAATATTTAATTATTTTTTAATTTATTTTATTTAGTTGGTTTATTTGATTTAATTATTTAATTTAAAATTGCATAACAGTAATTCATTAGTTATGTATAATGAATTAAAGTCATTCTTAACGAATAGAATTCTAATTCGTTAACCTATTTCGCTTCCGCCACTCTGTAACGAATGACTCCTAATTCGCTAAACATAACTTAATGAATTAAACACGAATTACATCTAATTCGTTATTGTTTCATCTTAAACTTTAACGACTTAAGTCTATTTCGTTATGCCACGTGTGCATTTCTATTAACGAATCACCTAATTCGTTATTTCAAAATTCAAACGAATCATATGATTTGTCGCCTTGGAGAATGTGCAATGTTAGAGTATATAGGGATTCGTGAAACGTTTCGTTTCCACTATTCACTTTCTTCTTCACATTCATACTGTTACTCTGGCCGATTTTTCCAAAAATCTCGATCATCGTTATATCGTGTTTTGATCATATATTCTGAAACATAAGGTAAAGATGACACGTGATGAGGCTCGTCAAGTTTGATGACGATTTGAAGGGTTAATTTTTTGATTTAGTTATCGGGTTTTTAAGTTTTTAATAAACCTTAATTTACCCTATTTGTTCACGATTTGGTACAAAAGATCAATACTATTACACTCGCGATGTGTTTCCGAGATCTCAGTGATCATTTATTCGGTCGGCTATACATCGTTGATTTTGTGTGTATTGATTTCAGTTTGCTATTTTGACTTTTCATTGTTCTTGGTAATTTTGACCTTGACCAGATTAGTCAAATATTAAGCTTTAAGGTCATTCTTTAAGATATAACGAATTGGAACTGGTTAGTGTCAAATTTGTTATAAAATTCACACGAATTAGGATACTATTAATTATTGATAACGAATCAAATTTTCATTCGTTATTTATAACGAATCAGACTTTAATTCGTTACCCTTTCATACCTGATTCGTTAAGATCTAAATCGTATTATTTACTTGATAGAGAAACAGCTAATTTGTCATAACGAATCACCAGTTCGTTATAACGAATAAGCTAAGTTAACGAATGACATTTTTAAATTATTATAAAATTTAATAGTTTATTTAATAGTTTAATTTTATAATTATCTATTTAAATTTAATAGGTTAAATTTTATTCTAATTTTTATGATAAATATTATTTAAGTTTACTAATATTTGGGTTTATTTTATCAGTCATGGCCGAGAATGTGGATCAGGATCATCCCGTTGCTGCTCCACAACAACAACAACAGGCACAGGATATTCCTTCACTTCCGTATGACAAAAGACACAACGTTTGTGCCTTTGTCGGTACGAATTTTGCTGACAAGAATGTGCTTGGAGAGATGTTGGCATTCTTACGTCGCTCGCCGTATTCATTATGCTATCACTGCTAATCCTGATGTCAGATTCAGCATTGTTCGTCAATTTTGGAACATTGCTAGATACGTGGAGGCCGAGAAACACATTGCTGCAGAAGTTAATGCGAGACCAGTTTTGATATCAACTGAGACCGTTCGACGGTTATTGCGGTTCTATGATACTATGGATGACCCGAGTGAGTACCACAAAGAGCTGATCATAGGGCTGTTTGGACGATTATTTTATTCTGGCGATCTTGATGAGTCCATGTATAACAAGGCATACTTGTGTCCCACATACAAGTATTTACTGCAAGTTCTTATACACTGCCTTGGTGGACGGAAAGGGGGTTTTGACGAATGCCGAATCATGCTTCAATCAGCGTTCGTTGCGTTATTACCGAACAAACCTTTCAAATTCTCGGAGATGATTTTCAATCATCTCAAAGAGAATTGTCTTACTGTGAAACGAGGCACAAAATTTTTGATGTATCCTCGCTTTATCCAGCTGTTTGTTCAAGATGCAATCCACGATTTGGTACTCGATCCAACACGCCTCGATGATAAATTAAAGTTGGAGAATATGACAGCTGATACTATGCGCAAGATGAAGTCTTATCGTCAAACTCCTCATCCAAGATTCAAGCGTTTGATTGGTCACATAACCAATCCTGATTATGAATGTCCTTCTAATGATCGTTGGATCCATGATGACTAGGATTCTGAGCGTGAAGAGGGTGAAGGTGGGAACGATGGTGATGAGGGTGATGATAATGATGGTGATGATGGTGGTAATCCAGCTCATCAGGAACATGTTGAAGCTGAGTCAGCTGTTGTCGAAGCTGTTAAACGTAAAAGAAAAGGGAAAGCGATGGAAGGTGAAGGGTCCTCGAAGCGTTGAGTGACAGCTGGAGCTGGTATTTCATTTGGAGTCCAGCCTCCAAGGTCGTCCATTATTCAACGACCGGCGGTACCTCTTACTACTAGCACCCCGAAACACACGTTGACGACCACTCTTACTTCTGATCCTAGGCTTGGCATGATTCCACGGTCAATTCTATCTACAATGCCAAGGCCTACAACTACTACCTCGGTGGTTTCACCAACACCGACGATGATGCCGCCACCACCTATGGATATTTCTTATATGAGGCTCAATCGTCCGCAAGGTCCTGTTCAGCCAATTCTTCCCTTGTTTAAAACAATGACGCAGGATCAGCAGACGAATATGCTTTTGAGCCTACAACATCTTTATGAAAATCAAATACATGCTGATCGTCTGAATCAAGAACGTCTTATGGAGAATCAAATGAAGCTGCTTAGTTATGTCTCTTTTTGCCAAAAGGATACCAAAGCCCTCCATGAGATTGTTATGTCTCAGGGGGTGAAGATAAAACAACAAGAGGACATAGTTTTGAAACTTACATGCAAAGACAACGCACTCAAGAAGCTGAGAAATGATGAGGAAGACCCTGACGAGTCTGGTGCTGGGGGTGAGACGAAACAAACTCACGACTCATCCTCTGGTGCAGGTACTAGTGCTGGTGCTGGTGATTCGGGTAAACAGGTGGTTGTTTATCATGATTCGACGAATGTCAAGCTGATTGAGTCGATAAAGGCTGACACTGTTATATTCGTTGATGATAAGGGGGTGATAAGAAGCATTGTAAATGCTAATGAGATTGAGGTTGGGCAATTTGTTGAGCGGACCCTTAACACGAGAGCAGATTTCTATACTGCTTGGTCTGAATGATGATGAACTAACCGTGTTAGAGGCTGAGGAGGATGTGGACATCGAGAATGATGATGAGGTCTTTGATGATCTGAACAATCAGATGAACACGTCTTTCATTTATGATGACGAGGAAGTTGAGGTTGAAGATATAACGACTGAGGAGTATCATGACTTGTTTCAACACTCTAGCGTTGATTAGGTGCTCCGATATTTACTGAAGAAACTGTCAAATCAGCCGAGGATCAGTTAGAGAAGGAATCAAAGGGCAAAGCTGTTGATACAAGATTTGAATCAAAGACTGATCCATCAATTGAAGATATTCAAGGTTGGTTTGCTTTTAGAGACAAGAGGGCTCGTAAGATTATTGATGCATTCGGATATGTTGATGAAAAACAAAAGCAGGAAGCCATAGCACGTGCCAAGGCCAATCAGATGACTTCTTTCAAGGCTGTGTCCAAAGTTCGAGGTGATATTATTTCATGGCTTTTTGATTAATGAGCTGAAAGTGTGTATCATTAAATGGGAGAACGCGTTCAGTACTATGAAAAGATTACTGGCGTTCCCTCATTACCTAGATGGGATGTACGAACTCTTGCGTACCGTCCTTTTATTAACCGTGGCGGGAATCACCAAGCAAGTTGGTTTCACCAACATTTGCTGTATGAGGTAAACCATGGATTTAAATATTTTAAGCCGCAGATTCCAATTCGAAAGCGTATTGATGAGATCGATCCAAGAATGGGTTGGAGGAAGCTGGTGCTTAAAGTGAAGACGCCGAGGACGATGAAGCGTGTACCAGTCAAGACGTTGAATCAACACATGTATTTATATTTCAACCGCTGGTATTATGACAATCGGATTGGCGAGGCCATTATTGTTATGGGCAAGGGATTGAAGACTGAGCTGATAAAGATTATTGATCCGATGTGGCTCGTGAACTTGACAGAAACCGACAATGACGTGCTGTTCAAGATTAAAATATTAATAGAGTGTCGTGAAGACTATGACCGAGCAATGCAATTTCAACGAGTTGTTCGTGTGTGTCATGATTATGGGATTCACAGTTGCAGGGACTGGCAGACCAAGCGCTTCAAATAACTTAAAGCAAAGAGCTCAAGATGAGGGGGTGTCTGTTAGTGCACGGTTTTGCGTCTCGAGTCTTTGTATTTATCGTTTGATTATTATAATGTAAATGTTATTTATATTATTAAGGTAGTTCGTTAAAGAAGTCACTAGTTCGTTAAGGATGTTTAACGCACTAGATATTAAGTTAAGTTTCCTCCTGATTTGTTAAGGATGTTTAACAAATCAGGGGATAGTTCGTTAAGATTATTATTCTTTTGTAATGTAACGAAGCAGGTGTCTAGTTCGTTACGGAATGTGTAACGACTTAGACCTGTCTTCTATATCTAGTGGTGTTCTTCACTGTTTAATTTAAGTTTTGAGTTAATATTATCGAACCTCTGTTCAATTATTCTCTCGATCAAAGTTTCAATCAATTAAAGTGTTACTATAATATATACACATATATACAACTAATATTTGCTAATATAACATATAATTATAGAGTAATCATGAACTAGATCCTATACGGTACTAGATCTAAGTGTTAATCGTTATTAGATCTGAGTTTAGATCCGTGTGTTCAACATACTTTATACTTTCATACCTTCTTACTTTCATTCTATTATAATTACATACTTTCATGCTTTCTTTCTTTCATATCCATACTTATATGTTTTAAAGAGTATTACGCCCTACTTTCCTCGAGTATTATTAGGGCCTAGTTCCCTCTTGCCTCGAATATTATTGGGGTTCGGTTCCTTCTTACCTCTAATATTTTTAGGGTTCGGTTCCCTCTTGCCTCGAATATTATTAGGGTTCGGTTCCCTCTTGCCTCGAATATTATTAGGGCCCGGTTCCCTTTTCTCCATACAACTTTGCCCTACCTTTATTTGTCTTTATAGTTATAACCTTCGAACATACTTTCAATATTGGCATTGGCATACATACATTATTCATACATACTTTCTTTTACATACTCATTCCATACTTACTATACATTTCCTTCCTTGACAATACGTGCAATATCCGAAGATCGCTCACGTACCGTCAAGCATGCATTCATAACATAAACATAACTATCATATCTATCATTATGACATACACTAACCACTTAAGGTAAGTGTATTAACATTCACAATGAGTATGCACACAGCCCAGAAAACATAACAAGGAATGGGGCTAGAAATTCACTTGAATCCGGTTACGCTCAGAGTTGATAGTAATTCCTTCCTTTAGTTGTGTACGGCTAACTTTTAACATACAAGTCTATCAATTAACTGTGTAGCTACGTAAGTACTCTCGTATTTCTTTTGTGATGTGTTTATATGTTTAGTTTGGTTTAATTCTTTTTATGTAAGCCCATGCTTAGTGTGGATCACCTTATAGTTATAGGCTTGGCCAATTAACTGATCGGGCCCATCCGTTCGAATGGCTCATCTTATTCGTGTAACACCGCATCTTTAACCCAATAAGAATTTACCTAAAATAACTAGCTTATAAAGTATAGGGACAAAAAATGTAAAAATCTGAAATCTTCATCCATCGCGATACGCGATGGGGCAGGCAAGAAGCCCATCGCGTAGCGCAATGGAGTGGCACAAAAACCAAGTTTTGGGCGGCAAAGCGATACGCGATGGCACACCCTATTGGACCATCGCGTAGCGCGATGACGAGGCTCAGTAAGTGGACACGTATCCAACCACGTGTCAACACGTGGCACGATATAACAGGTCATGTGTTACGAGCCGGTAAGGCGGTGTCAAATTGCGGCATCGCGATACGCGACGGGGTTGAGAAAACCCATCGCGTATTGCGATGGGTCACCAGAAACGCCTATAAAAGGGGGAGACGGGTATGAGGCTTTTTCATCCCAAACTCACCTTAATTTACACACACATAGCATAGAGAGGCGTGCCCACTTGTCGTGACGAACCGACGTGCCATTTTCTTGAAGTTTGTGCTAGAAACGAAGTCATAATCAAGTAGCAATCACATAAGCGAGTAGATCAAGATCCTGCCTATTTCTTATTATCATTCTAAGTATCCGATCTAAGGTAGGAGTTATGTTTAAGTTATTTGAATTATAGCTTAGACAATCAATCAAGGCTATGGCCTTTAACCTTGAAAGTATTTTGTAAACATTCACATTCATAAACGAGTTTTTATAAACGTTACTTCATAACAAAGTAATGTTAACCAAATATATATTTTGACGGGCATGTAGTAAACTGTAAGGGTAATATCAATAGTAGTAAGTTTCTTGCCTAAGGAAAAGTAATTCATACAAATCCCAATCAACCGAGGGACCTGTTTACTTACCTGGAGAAACTTACCAACGTGTTATAACCAATAAGCCAAAGCATGCTACATCAAACGTCATATAAAAACTAAGTGCTTCATTCACAATCAAAGATAAACGATTTCAAGGTTAAGCTTAGCAATCATAGCTTATTCAAAACTCCATTCAGGTACAACCTATTTATGTATAGGTTGAATATCATTCTCAATCATTCACAGTCAAGGTTTTTCCAACACCGAAGGTACAGGTGAATACGTTAAACCTTTTCAATCAGTCAAAACATCTTTATACTCGAGAAAGATAGACGGGTGTTTGTCTTGATGAGCCAGTCAATGATATAATGAGATTACATGATCTCTAAAACGTTATAATACAAAGTAGAGAAAAAAATCAACTCAGACCGAATATGCATGTGTCTGGATCCAAACATAACTGTTAATCCTAATCAGTCAAAGGCTAGGTAGCCAATGGCTAAACGGTCATGACTAGTTATCTGTTCAGGGCCCCATGGCTCGGAGAATACCGTTATGTGTGTAGGGAAGTGGTGCATATACCGGAAGTAGAAAAACTTCCGCTGATATTGTCAAGAAAACTATATTTGTATTGTAATGTCATTCAAATGTTTTATAGAGTCATACGTGTTCACCAGCATATAGCTGACGTATTTTTCCAACCCATTGCAGGTAATTAAGCATAAGTAGCAAAAAGATAGAAGCGCATTACAAGATGGCTCCGTTTTGATAACTAAAATCCTTGTAATATGAAACATATATTTTGTAAACTAATAATTAGGTATTTAATTCCCAAGTAAATTAATAATGTAAATTAATATTATATTCAAACCTAAAGTCTTCCGCTAAAATTAAACCATAACTCTGATATATTCTCAAAACAGGTACCAACTTGTGGTCACACGCCTAGGCCCTAAGTCGGGGTGTGACAATTCGAATGGCCCATCTTATTCGAATGACCCATCTTATTCGAATGGCTCATTTTATTCGAATTGCTCATTTTATTCGAATGGCCCATTCGAATCGAATACACCACAACTCGAATACACCTTCATTCTAATACCATTTCATTCGATTACTTTCATTTAAATACTATTCTATTCGAATACCATTTTATTCGAATACCATTTCACTCGAATACGCCTTCTATTCGAATACTTTGCACATTCGAATGCCACTGTAGCACCTGAACGCTATTATTATCATTATTACTACATCCATTCTCATATTTTAGCACTATCTTATCTTTTTAATATTTCCATTTCTATCTTTAACCAAGATCTAACTCGTTTAGCAATAAAGTTTAACCTTTATTGTTTTGGGGTCCGATTTAGCTAGATCTAGGGTTACTAAGCAACCCGTACATACCAACGAGCTCACTAGCCCATATTTAAATGTCAAATTTGCATTTTTACGGTATAAAAATACACGATTTGCCTTCATACCAAATCTTAGGGCAAACCATCTTTACAAATGAAACCTATAAGCTTAAAACATACCTCTTAGGTTAACTTGAGCTACGGGTTAGCTTCAATATGTGACCTTGGACTCGTCTCGTGCTTGTATGATCAAAGATCTAACACAAATACTCCTCCTTTGGGTTCGGATGTGAGGCGTAAGTTTAGAGGAATGTTTGTGTGTGTTTTTGAGTGTGTAGGGAGGCTTAGAGGATAAGAATGAAGGTTTTTTGGGTTTTAGGGAGGTTTAAGGAGTATTTATACTCTCTCAAGCCCATATACCTAAGGCCCATTACCATCCCTTATTCCATTATTTTATTAACCAAGCCCACACTCTATTATTTTATTTAACTTAATTAAATATTAACACATCTTTAATAAACAAGTTTCCTTTTATTTATTATCAAAAGTCGGATGTTACACTACCATGTTCTCTACAAGATAATTTAAATACATTTAAGTAACCATGGTTTTTAAACTTTAAAACTATTCTAGACTTACATAATTTCACAAATATGACTTAAGAAAGTGTAAACTTAATAAAACCAACAAATTGAAATAACAAAAAAGAACACATGTAATTCTAGCTTTATAACTTCCTCAAATACTTGAAGATTTCACATATGTGTTATGATGTAAGATAACTTACCATGTACCGACGCACACCATATTTCACCAAGAAAGGAATAAAAATGTTTATCAAGAGAAAAGACTACATATATGACGTAACAAAAGACAAAGAGAATAAGGTGATGTTTGTTTTATCTGATGTAATATGTATGCAGTCTGTGGGCCACATCTGTTGAAGAAGAGGTGGATCAAATCTCTACAGTCTGTAAGAAGAAGACGGTTTGTTTTTTAATGTTTGCGGAGTACTAAACAACAACATTCATTATAGCTAAACTTTCTTCAAACTTTCATTATGCCTAAAATTTTTACTAACTTTCTATAACAAAAAAAACTAATACCTAAACAAGCAACAACACTCTTTATATATAAAAATTACAATCTAATTAACCCTATGCATAATATAATCAATATTATAATAATATAACCTTAATTTAAGCTTCTTTTGTCTACTGAGTAGGAAAGAACGATAGTAAAGGTTATCAAAAGAAACCATAGTGATAATTTTAATCTTGATAATTTTAAATAATAAAAATTGCTTCTCAATTATTCATGTTAAAAAGGATAGAAAAATCTTTAGTAAAAATCATATATTTTATAAATTCAAACATAAATTACAAAAGTTATTCTTCAGTTACATAATTATTTTGCAAGAAAGAATAAAAAAAACTCTAAAGAATCAAATAAACTAACAAGTTCTGACGTAAATAAAATAATAATTTAATTAAATAAAATAACATGTAATAAAAGTAATATACAAACTTCTAATACTTGATACTAACAACTAAAAAGTTATCTTAACATCTAGCTCCGAGACCCTAATAATATCCAAGGCAGAAAAGGGACCGAGCCCTAACAATACTCGAGGCAGTAGGGCGTGTTGCTCTTTAAATCGTATAAGTATGTAAAGTATGAATATATGTAAAGTATGAACGAAAGAAAGAAAGAAAAGAGGAAGTTATATAATTACGTATGTACGAAAGAAAGATAAGCAGGTTAAGTAAGAAACATGTATCTACGTATACTAAGTAATATGTATATACGGATATGTATATATATAAGTATGTGAATGTATTGTATGTTACCTGCATTAACTAGAACTCACTCAGCGTAGCTGACTTTTAGTATGCACGCAGGTAAATAGGTTGAAACAACTGGCTTAAGGGAGACACATGACATGATTTGAAGGGACTGGCATCCAATGAAGAATTTCCATGAAGTTATAATAAGACACGTTATGTTATGTTTTCAAAGACAAGTTTAAAGTTCTGTAATGAATTATTAAATTTTTATTTACTCTGCAAAAGTTTTAATTGACTCTGATATTTAGAACTGTGTTTATAACTAAATCCAACGCCAATGTAGGGCACCAGGACCGGGGCCTTACATTAGATCATCAACATACACAACTATGATCACATATCCTGATGTTGTCATCTTAATGAAGACGCATGGACAAATAATATTATTTGTGTATCCTTTGCTTATCAAATAATCACTTAAACGATTGTACCACATCCTTTCAGATTGTTTCAGTCCATACAAGGATCTTTGTAACTTGATGGAATACGTTTACTTAGGCTTTGAGATTAATGCTTTAGGGAGTTTAAATCCTTTAAGAATTTTCATATAGATGTCACTTTCTAGTGATCCACATAAGAAAGTTGTGACAATGTCCATAAGACACATCTCTAAATTTTTAGAGACTACTAAGCTAATTAAATATGTAAAGGTTATTGCATCATAACAAGGAAATATGTTTCTTCATAGTCATTCTATGGCCTTCGTGAAAAACCTTAAGCTACAAGTCTAGCTTTGTATCTTGTAACTTCATTTATCTCATTTCGTATTCATACAAAAACCCATTTATACCCTACATGCTTTACAACATTTGGTGTAATAACAATAGGTCCAAAAACCTTTCGATTGTTTAGGGAATTTAATTCAGCTTTCATGGCATCTTTCTATTTGTTCCAATCTTGCCCATTTTGACATTCATTTACAGATTTTGGATCAGGATCATCATTTTCTTCCATAATATCACTTGCCATGTAAATAAGAAAATATATCATAAATATTTTCCATTTCATCTCGATCCCACATTATATGTGTTTGGCCATAGTTAATTGACAACTCTTTATTGGAATAATTTATTTCTTCCTAAGGGAAGGTTATATCATTTACTCGTTCCTGAGGAAAGGTTTTGCTATTCATTCCTTCCTTAGGGTCACTATCCTTTTTAGAGCCCTTTCTTTTTCGAGGATTTTTATCCTTTGAACTGATTGGCCTCCCACATTTTAAACGTTTTTTGGGATTCATGAGGTGAATTATTATGGTTTTGCTTACTTGGAATCCCATCTCGAGCTGGAGCATTAGCAGCTGATATATAAGATTTAGTGACCCTGTTTATATCAGTAAATGCATCAGATAACTTATTTGCAATTTTTGTAGATGTATTATTTTTTGAACATTTGTCTCACTTTGTTTTAACCTTGGGTCTAGGTGTAACAATGATGGCACACGCCATGATATATCACTTTCTTTCCTGTTCATTTCTCCCTTAATGCCGGGAATATTATCTCATTAAAATGGTAATCAGCAAAATGTGTTGTAAATACATCACCTGTTAAAGGTTCAAGGTATCTTATGTTGGTGCAATAGGAACATACACAACACACCCAAAAATTATAAGGTGGGAGATGTTTGGCTCATTTCCATAAACAAGTTGTGTGGGAGAGTATTTATGATTTGCACTTGGTCTCACACAAATTAATGGTCCAACATGCATAATTACATGACCCTAAATAAAAACAGGGAGTTTTGTCCTCATTATTAATAGTCTAGCTATTAGCTGTAGGCGTTTGATCAACGACTCGGCTAAACCATTTTGTGTGTGTACGTGAGCAACAAGGTGCTCTACAACAATCCCTGCAGACATGCAATAATCATCATGTAACATCCCGAAATTCTAAAATAATATTTAATATATTATTTGAGTCGGGTGAAATAATTGAGGTAGTGGAACAATAACAATAATAATAATAATAATAATAATAATAATAATAATAATAAGATATGAAAGAGTAAGTAGGCTATTTCAATGGAATGAGTTATGGACCAAAAATGAAAGATGGGCCTTAGGTTTATGGGCTTAAGGAAGTATAAATACCCCTTAAACCCTAATCCTTTCCATTTCCATCCATCTTATCTTTCAAGAATCGCTACACACTCAAAACACACACATAAACTCCTTCATTCACGTCCATAAGCCAAGGAAGAGATTCAAGACCCAAACCAAGCAACATATTGATTGATCAAGATTATTGTTCATAACCAAGCTAAAACGTGACCTAAAAACGTTTAAAGGTATGTTCTTGATCATTAAAGTTTATATTTTTATGAACGGTTAGCCATGAAGTTAAACCTTAGAGTAGATCGGGTAGCAAACTTGACGTTAAAATGGACTTAACGAACTTATGGTTATGAACGGTTCATAAAAGAAACCCTAGATATAGTCTTGAACGTTTTTAAGCCAAAAGGTCCAAACTTATGGATGTACGGGTCAAGTCATAGTCGGGAATGTCCATGGAAATGTTTACGGGATAAGGTAATATCATAATAAAGGTTTAAGGGTTGAAACATAAATTGTTAGTGGGTTTAAGGACCAAACCTGTAGCCACTGTTCATCCGAGAGCCAAAAGAAGGTGCAGCTCGATTGAATACACCATTGTATTCGATTACAATGGCCAAGATCGGTTACTTGGGTCTTGTTATCACACATATGGTGCATTCGATTACACCTATGAACTCACTTACAAATGAACTCGCTTACATATGAAACTCGATCACATCAAGCTGACTCGATTACAATGTCCCTAGTCGCATACACTAATGACTCGATTACATGAAGACATTCGCTTACATGTTAAATTCGATTACAAAGAGGGAACTCGAATAAAAAGCCTGTACTTGCATACTTATAGCATGTTCGATTACAACGAACAACTTGAATACAATAATGATTTTTGCATACACTGAGTGAACCCGATTACATATAAGACTCGATTACATTAGATACTCGATTACAATAGTAAAACTCGCATACCACACGGGATTCCGATTACAAAGAGAAAACTCTCTTACATTATTGAATTCGCTTACAAATGATAGTCTCGAATACATACATAACTCGATTACTTAAGCCTAGTTCAAACACTTTGACTAAACTTGATTACAATCCTAATTCAATTACAAAGTGACCCGATTACAAGGAGACTCGATCACACTGTGACCCGATTACAATGAGATCATTACAAGGGACTTGTTCGCATACACGGTCTAATCGATTACAAGCTACACTCGATTATAGGTTATGACTCGACTCATTCGAATACAAGTGTGGCTTGGATACAAGGGGGTATTCGGTTACTTAATGGTTCGAATACAATCAAGGTGTTGATCACATTGCATGATCGGACACATGTGATACACATGCGTATATACAACCCGATCTAATGTAACCCAAATACCTTAATGAGTTAGGCAAACCGAACACTATATATTTATAGATAATATAGAATGCATGGAAATACCCGAATACAAAGAAAGAAAAGAATACTAAAATAATTGAATATCTTGTATTCAAATACATTAGGGCTTAAGGATAAATATTCTAAGTAAAGTGTAATCTAAAACAAGACCATTAGATTAGACCAGAGTTAGTCATTTTTGGCTAAAATATGAATAAAATAAATAGAACATATAATGATATGTGTAATTAATGTATAGTTAGCCGAGCTCAGTTAAGGAGAGGAATAACGATAAACGGAGAACGTAACAAGATCCAGGTGAGTTTCTAGCCCCATTCTTTGTTATGTTTTTGGGGCTGTGTGCATACTCGATATGATTAGTTAATACACTTACCTTAAGTGGTAAGTGTATGTTATATATGATATATGTGATGGATATGAATGATTTCTTTTCGGTACGTGAACGATCTTCGGATATTGCGCGTACTGTCAGGTTATAAATAAAGATATGAATTTTATATATAATGTATGGATGATGTATGAACGTTATGGATGAATGCTTGCCGGGGCGTGAAAGATCTTACGATAATGCACGTATCGACAAGGAGTATGATTGTTAAATGAATGATGTGAAGAACGCCTAGAGTGTTCTTATGCTACGGTGTAATTATTGTATATGCAAAGTAAGTGTATGCAGGTAAAGGAATGGTATATGAGTTCAACGTCTGACGTAGTAAGTTAGGATGGCAAATCCCTCTAACTTCTGTTGGACATAGACTTGGCAAGTAATGGCGTAGGTAAGGACTGCGGGCCTTATACGAGTTATAGACGATAGATGAGAACGTAGTTAAGGAGTATGGGGCTTATACGTAATTCAGATAGGAGCCAGCATAGGAAAGTACTGTGGACCTTATTCGTGCTGTAATAGTATTATCGTAGCACATGGGAGGACCGTGGACCTCGTACGTGCTATAGGGAAGGATTGCGGACCTTGTACGTACCATGAAAGGGTGAACATAGGTAACGACTGCCGACCTTTTTCGTGTTCACGACCTTGAGTATAGGTATAGACGGCATACTCTAGGTGGACTGAGGTAAGTACTAGTATGTATGTATGTATGTATGTATGTATGTATGTGTGTGTGTGTGTGTATGTATGTATGTATGTATATATGACAGAAAGGTAACTGGTTAAGTATGGATATGTATCTTCGAATATGTAACTATGTATGATATGTGGATGTATTGTATGTCGCTTGATTAACTAGAACTCACTCAGCGTAGCTGACTTTTAGTATGCACGCAGGTGAGTGGAATGAGGCAGCTAGCTTGAGCGGGCACATGGTGGACGAATAAGAGACTGGCATCCGAAGACTCAAGATGTATTAATGTTATTAACGTTTATTTTGAAAGATAAGAATGTTGGTAAGACATGTTCATGAAGTAATATGTAATATTTAATGCAAGGTTTTTATTCCGCGAAAGTTTTAATTAACTCTGATTTGTAAGAACTGTGTTTATGAGTAAATCCGACGCTAAAGTAGGGCTACCGGGTTCGGGGCCTTACACATCAAAAGCATGCGATGTAAATTCTCTCGCATTATCAAGCCTTACAATTTTAATGGTATAGTCGGTAAAATGTGCACGTAATTTGAGCAAGAAATTTTGCATACGTGGCATTACTAGACGATAATAAAAATACATAAGACCATATGTTGGATGTGTCTATTAAGACCATGAAGTATCTAAATGTTCCACGTGGTGGATGAATTGGTCCACATATGTCACCTTGAATTATTTCAAGAAACATTGGTGATTTTTTATCAACTTTTAAAGGGGAAGGCCTTGTAATTAATTTTCCAAGAGAACAAGATGTATATTGAAGCATTTTATCTATTTTGTGAATCTTTTGATCTTTCAATGGATGCCCATGTGTATTTTAATGATCCTTTTCATCATTGTGGATCCTGGATGGCCTAATCTGTCATGCCATAAGTATATGAAATCAAAATCACAACAGTTTTCTTTGACTGCCATATGTGCTTGAGTCACATTTATATATGTATAATGTAAACTAGAATGGAGCATTGACAGTTTTTCCAATATATGATCTTTGCTTATGATATGCAAATATTTTTCATTACCAACAGTCCTTGACTGAGTATCATATCTATTATGATACATGTTTTTGAAACTCAACAAATTTTTTGTTGATTTTGGGGAAAATAAAGCATTTTCTATTTTGAGCTTTGTACTATTTGATAATGCTATATTAGCTTTTCCCACTCCTTCTATCAAGTTTGTAGGACCTGATATTGTATTAATGATCTATTTTGTTGGTTTCAGTTCATAAAAAATACTTTTTATATCTAAGTATATTATGTGTGGCTCCACTATTTGCTATACATATATCATTTTCATTTGTTTGATCTTCTGCTCCAATGATTTTCATTTAAAATCTTGAAAATATTAAGAAAAATAATAAGTGTATAACGAAGACATTATGATATTTTAATAAGAACTTTATTTAATTGAAAGACAAACAATACATGAAGGAAAACACATAATTAAATATAATAAGAAACACACTTAATTGTTGCATATAATCATTGTCGTCAAGCAACATTTGTTTCAGAGTTCCACATCAAAGTCTGCAATGTTCAACTCAACATTGAGATCATCAAAGTTATCCACATGGTTCACTTGTTTCTCATTTCTTTTGAGAGAGGCTTGGTATAGTTCACATAGATGTGGAGCTGTGCAACAATCCTTAGACCAGCGATTTGTACTTCCACATCTAAAACAGGAAATGCCATTGTTTTCGGACCTACCAGCTTCATTCCATTTATTGTGTTTGTTAGAATTGTTATTTTGTTGAGCGTGGTAATTATTGGTTCTTTGATTTTGAACACGACCACGTCCACGACCATAAAAATTTCCTCGGTAATTATTATTACCTTTGACTGGACGACTTCGACCATTAGAATAACTTTTATCAAAATGGCCATGAACTCGTACCCACTTTTTTTCTGTAGTATCATTATTAGTAGAAATATTTGCTTCTGGGATTGCTAGTGATCTGGTGGGATAAGATTGATGATTTTTCATTAAAAGCTCGTTATTCTTTTTTGCTACGAGGAGAATGAATTTAGATCATAAATCTTTTAAAATTTTGCAACATATATTGTTGTTGCAAAATTATATTTGATGCATGAAATGTGGAGAAAGTTTTCTCCAACATATCTTCCACAGTAACAGTTTTCCCACAAAATGTAACATCCTACATTTGAAAAAAAATAATAAAAGAAATTCCGTTTACTTAAGGGTGTGTTGATACTTAGTTAAGTTAAACAAAATATTAGAGTGTGGGCTTGGACAATGAAAGATAGAATAAGGGATGGTGATGGGCGTTAAGTCCATGGGCTTTAGGTTATATATACCCCTTAACCCTCCCTAAAACCCTCATTCTTATCTTCTAGCCTCCATACACACTCAAAAACACACACTTAAGCCAAACACTCTCTACACCACCCATCCATCTTCATAATTTATGAAATTTCAAGCAAGATTTAGAGGTGATTTGTGTTTATTACATCTAGATGAAGAAATTCCATCAAGATCAAAGCTTGTTTCGAATTTAAGCTCAAACCGAATCTTTCAGAGGTATGTTCTCTTTTAAAGGTGACTCATTTGTATTTGGATTTCAATGGAGTTAGAACCTTAGTAGATCAGGCCTCAAAAAGAAATAAAAATACAAACTTGACTCTTAAACATGTATTATGCAAAAGGGTTAGTTAGATAGCTCAGTATACGAGCTCTGGATGGAGCATCAAATTTGGGGTCTCGATAAATTCCAATGAATTGGACTAGTTGGCAGTAGAAAAAAAAAGTCCAAATCAAGTATACGCTCTTAAAAATATTATAGTTATAAGTGTGGATTGGAAATTTAAATAAAATAATCACATCTAGCTAGAAAGAAGAGAAAAGCATATGTTTTGAGTTCTCTGCTGGAGTTCTCTATTTTGAGTTCTCTGCTGGAGTTCTCGGTTTTGAGTTCTCTGCTGGAGTTCTCGGTTTTGAGTTCTCTGTGTTGAGTTCTTTGTTGGAGTTCTCGGTTTTGAGTTCTCTGCTGGAGTTCTCAGTTTTGAGTTCTCTGCTGGAGTTCTCCGTTTTGAGTTCTCGGCTACTCAGTTTTATGTTTTGGCTTTGGGCTTGGTTCCTAGTTGGGCCCAGATGCCATTATTGACTGTTGGGCCTGATCTAACTAATCCCACAAGCATACTATATCCAAATTAAAACAAAGCTAGCCCATCAATATAAACTAAACGAACGAGCCTAACTTAGAAAGTGCGTTGGTTAACCAAAATATCAACTTAAATTAATTGCACGGTTACTTAACAAATATATATTTTAACAGTTAGCATGCACAATTAAGGAAATGAATTACTGTTAGCCCCGAATGTAACCAGATCCAGGTGAGTTTCTAGCCCCATTTCCTTTTTACGTTTTCGACTGTGTGCATACTCAATGTGACTAGTTAATACACTTACCTTTAAGTGGTAAGTGTGTGATATTTGAATGATTATGAATGTTGTATGTATGATATATGAATGTATATGAATCATGAATATATGATATATGAATGATATAGAAAATATTAAGAGTATGTATGAAAGTATATAACTATAAAAAGAAAAGGAAAGTATGTATGAATTGACGGTAAAAAGGTGACAAACCCTAATAATATCTGTGAAAAGAGGGTGGCAGACCCTAATAATATCTCTGAAAGAAGGGTGATAGACCCTAATAATATCTGATAGATTATATGGCGAAAGGCTCTTTAAGGGTGGCAGACCCTAACAACATCTGTGAGGTTAGAGGGCGAAAGAATCTTTAAGGGTGGCAGACCCTAATAATATTTATGAGGTTATAGGGCGGAAGACTCTTTAAAATGTATACGTATGTATATAAAGTAAGATAAAATATGTAAGTATGAAAGAAAGAAAGTATGAAAGTAAGAATGAAGATATATACTTTTGTATGTACGAAAGAAAGTAAAGCAGGTTAAGTATGTAATATATGAACATATTGTATGTTGCCTGATTAACTAGAACTCACTCAGTGTAGCTGACTGTTAGTATGCAAGCAGGTAAATAGGTTAAAAGAGTTAGCATGAGAATGAAACATGTCATGGATTGAATGGCTGGCATCTAAAGATGGAAGACATGATGTTTTATTTTATGTTTATTGAGAAAATTTGTGAAGTTTTTAGACAAGTATTCTATGGTTTATAAGAAATGGTCTACTTTTATTATTCCGTGAAAAGTTTTAATTAACTATGATATTTAGAACTCTGTTTATGAGTAAATTCAACGTCCAAAGTAGGGCACCGGGACTAGGGCCTTACACAAAATTGGAATGTTGAGCATATTCTGAACAAAGCAGATGTGTACTCATTTACTTTTTTGAAATCTTGAAACCTGAGATTGTTCCATTCATCTCTAGTAGTGGGAAGTAGATATTCCCTTTGATGATCAAATCTGTTTTTTTAATTTTTTCCACAAAACGAATGGATCTTCACAATTTGATTACTCAAGTTGTAACATCTCGTCAATGTGTTTGTGGAGGAAGACATCGGATTTTGCCTTGTCTTGTTCTTCGCAATTCTTTCCCTCTATTATCATTTTCAAAACACCCATTGATTTCAGATGTAATTTAATATATGCCGTCCACGACATATAATTATCTCCAGTTATATTAAGAGCCGGAAATTCAAGTTTTGTGATGTTTGCCATTTATTACTAAACATAAATAAGATATATATTAGGATTATATACTTATTAAAATTGAAAGAAAATACAAAGGTAGAGCTGTAAATAGATAAAGGAAAAAAGAAAAGATGAAACTCCTTAGGTGGGAGATTACAAACTAAGAATAATAAGATTATCAGCATTATGGTGGTTAACATCAAAACTGGGTGAATCATCTTTTAAAATATTATCTTGAGTATTCATGAGAATATTTTTTTTGTATTTGTGAAATAATTAAGATTGATAATTGGTTATTAATAGTTGAATATTTATAACCGTTTTATAACGGCTATATGACCGTTTCATCAACGGTTATATATATATATATATATATATATATATATATATATATATATAAAATTTATATGTATAGATATAAAAATCATTTACTAAGTAATAGAATAAATGAGATATAAATGATAAGCTTGTTTATGATTGGCGTCTTCTTACTTGGTTGATCTTCTTGATTAAGACACAATGTGCAGTGCTGATAACGTGTTATAATATAACTATAATTATAACAAGATTATTGAAGTAACTTAAAAAGTTTAGAAGTAATTATAGAGAGGAGTAGTAAGAAATGTGTATAACTCTGGAGTTTATTGAAGATGGTGCATTTTTCTCATTATAATGGAGGTAGTATTTACACTACAATTACAATACTGTTTAGTAGACAACTAGGTAACAATTTTCATCCTTAGGCTTTGAATAAAATGGTCATCCAATGAATCCTTATATTTCATAACAAATTTATATTTTTTTTATTAATAGTTGTGTGTTTTCTATTAAAAGTGTTTAGGAAAATAAAAAATAATTTCTCGATTTAGAAAAAAACAATATATATTTAATTTTAAAATATATTTATATTCACCAAACACACTTAATAAAGTAGATAACAAAAGTACAATCATAACGTTAAATATAATATTACACTTAGAAATGATAAAAAATACATAATTATTCATCATCGTCAAATTTTTGCCAAATGTGCTCAATCAAACCGTTTTTAAAGCGATATGAGCTTCTTTATTGCAAAGATGTTCCTTATTGGTCATATAATTGTATAAGCTTCCAATTCGTTGAGTAGCATATTGAAAAGGTTGCTCATCATCTTCACTTGAGTTTCTTCGTTGTCGGTTAATAGGTCTATCATTTAGAAATTCAGATGGGACATAATAGTTAAGATATGTACCTCATTCTTCCTCAACTAGTCAACTATCATATTATGAATTATACATGAAGCCATAATTTCCCCCATCATATCCTTGTCCAACACATGACATGGGTATCGTAAAAATGAAAAACGAAAGTGTAGAATGCCAAAGACATGTTCAGCATCTTTTCGAGGGGCTTCTTGATGTCGAGCGAACAACTCGTGTTTCCGCAACTGTGGAGAAGTTATTGAATTGAAAAAGGCAGCCCGTGAAGGATATATGACATCAGTAAGATAGTATGCCATGTTATATTCCCGTTCATTCAAGATGTATCTCACATTTAGTGCTCGACCTGACAACACATCATCAAAAAGAGGAAATATGTGGAGAATGTTAATGTCATTGCACGTACCTGGTGTTCCAAAGAATGCATGCCAAATCCATAAGTCTTATAATGCAACGACTTCCAAAATAATTGTTGGTTTACCTCTTCTACCTGCACATTGCCCAGCCTAAGCGGTGGGGCAATATTTCCACTCCCAATGCATGTAGTTAATGTTGCCTATCATACCTGGAAATCCAAGTTTTGCCCCGACATGGAGTAGTCTTCTTAAATCTTCTTCATTGGTTCTTCTAAGGTATTCTTGACTAAAACATGAAATTACACCTTCTATGAATTTTATAAGAGAATCCCTTGCTACAGTAACACTCATTCACAAATATTTATCTTGTGCATCGGCTGATGTTTCATACGCCAACACCTGTATAGCTTCGGTACATTTCTGCAATGATGAAAAGCCTTTACTTCTGGTAGCATCACGTATTTGTTGAAAATAGATATCACTTAATGTAACAGCATCCACTGTATAGAGGAATAATGGTTTTCGCATTCGAAATCTACGCTGAAATATGTCTTGATCGTATGTTGGGTTATCCACAAAGTAATTTTTCATCAAACGTGCATCACCTTGTTCACATTCACGGTCATGGTACCTTCTTTTTTCTCTAGGAGGATGATCTCCTATGATCATATTTGGCATGCCTACAAATATTTCACAAATTAGGTGATCAAGTTGTCAATTTTGCTCAGCAGCCCTAGCTTCTGATTCATCAAAATCATTCAAGTTTGATGAACAGGACTTGCTAATGTGTTTTCATTCTGAGACATTTCTCAAAGTTAGTGTTGGTGATGTGTGTCAAATGATGTTCTTTCTAAGTAACTCACAACTAAGCTTTAAATTTATAAAACAAGACTCCTAAGGAAACCACATAAAATCGGCAATTGTACCGATCACTAATAGTATAGCACTAAGGAAGTCCGAGTATCGATTACAAGAACATGTGAGAACATTTTTTAATACTTAACCCTAACCAAGACTCACCTAAGAATAATATTTTTAAATGATTTTTAATTATTAACTATTTTACCTAACTTACTTTAACTAAATTAATTAACTAAACTTAACAAGACTAGACGAAACTTTGAGAATGAGACTTATCATTGGAGAAAACGTCTACCTAGGTAAGAATCCTATTGAAGGTATAATAAGCTAATGGATTGAAAAATCTCATGACACCGGTTCCTAAGGATGACACAACTAAGGTTCACTCAAGAAAGCTAGATCACCTCTCGGTCTCACTAACAAAACCTAACTTACACTTAGTTAATTTTAAGAACAAACCGGGTAATGATTTGTTAAAGTGTTCTAATGTCGACTCTCCTCTCGGACTCACCGACACACTACCCTAATGGAGATGAATACTACGCAACCAAGGATAGATGAACAATTTAGTTTAACTTAAACTAGGTCAACTAATCGCTCACAAACCCAAACCCGACAAGAACCGAACCCGCTTACGCCCTGCTTGCGGTGCGCGCATAAAATGTATATATGTGTGAACCCTTGGGTGGGCAAAAGTAAAATTGCACTAATTTTGACGTTATTTTACTAATCTCGTGAAAATAACGTTAAAAGTGACGGAAGGTTAATCAGGCATCATGTGGTGGCGTTGATAGCCGAAAGACAAGGGCACATGCACCGATCAGCCGGTGTCCCGATGATTGAGTGCTATGTGCCTTATGTCCAAGGCTTGATGCAAAACTACTATCGAGCCGGGGGTCTCACCGGAAGCAGCCTTTCTATCCCTATGGGATAGAGGTAAGGCTGTCTACATCTTACCCTCCTCAGACCCTACCATAGCATTGCTATTGGTGGGATATACTGAGTACGATGATGATGATGATGATAAAAGCTATGAGACGACCCTACTTCCTATCACCTCTCAGTCTCTAAGAAGGTGCCTACCCGCTGATTTTAACTAATTAACACACCCACTAAACCCTTCGGTTGTACACCCCGCAAACAATCTCTAAACACAAAGTAAAGAGTTCAAACAAGCTAAAATAAACCAAAACCAATTCAATTAATCAAAGCAAGAGGTGTATGAGTATAACTAATAAAAACACAGCCACTAAACACAACCTAATTCAATGTTAAAACAAAATTTTATTAACAAATCAAGCCATGATGATCAACAATCCATAAAACTTACTAAAACCTAACAAAATTCATCAAACCTAGGTAGAACTAACAAGTTTAGCCGAGCATATTATTTGGACAGCAGCAAACACTTAATATAAACATCATATAACTCAACCAAAACATAATTAAACTCATTCAATGATCAATGATAATCAATAGCAACTCAATCTTCAATTCAAATGCAAAACAATCCAAGTTAAAAGATCAAAACAACTAGTTATGAATCTTGAACAAAAGACCAAAGTTTATGAGAGTAATACTTACTATTATGGCTGAGTTTATGGATGAATATGAAACCTAGCTGTTGTACCAATTCTTCCTTAATGATCCCCTTCCTCTCCTAGCCACCACAAAGCTCACAAAAAAGATTTTTCTCTTGCTCCTTTGCTGCTGAGTTGCGATCAGAACAAACTAGGGTGAGTTAGGTTATTAATTGTTTGATGTTCTTTGTTCTTGGATCTGCTCACATGAAAGTTGTGTGAGGGTTATTCACAACCACAAATTTAATAAATTCACTTTTTGCTTCCTTGAGAACTAACAATCTAGCCGACAAATTTCACACAAAAAACAAAGTTTAATTCTTTTTTTTCCTTGCTGAATTCCGATCTGGAATTGTAGAGCTGCTAGGGTGCTTTTATTTTTTTTAATTAACTTAATATAATATGCATGTAAGGCTTGGAACTTGTGGGCTTGGGTCGGGCCTTGAGTTGTAGTCTTCAGAGTTGATCAAAAAGGCCCCTAGAGTCTTCAAACTTGACATTTTTTCTCCTATAAAACTCAAAACCTTCAATCAATTATAAATCTTTGTAAGATCATGCAAAAACCATCCATAACTCTTATTTATTAAACAATTAAGCAATTAAAACATGATAAAAATATACGGAAAGTAAGTGTGTTTTACAACACATCAAACATCCCCACACTTAAGACTTTTTCGTCCCTGAAAAAGAAATCTACAAAGGATCATAACCAAGTGAAAAACAACAAACTCTCAGAATATTAATCATTATCAAAACACAAGAAACGGCTCGACATATTGACCGCGATTGCCGATATTGTTGTCCACTTAAACCCAGCCACCAGCCAATCAAGCTCCCCTTTTGCATTAAACGTTTTAAGTCTAAAAATTAAGGCTACACCTACCCCATCTCAGACAAAGAGAGCTAGAAGACTAGAGTCGAAGCAAACTTGTTCGACAAATCACCATAAGCCAAGGACTCGTTTATGGTACTAATTAGATGCACGGTGAAATTTTGATGGATGAATGGTCATGTGGAGTCCGTACGAGTTATCCCTAAATATTATTGGACTTTGTCCTATAAACTCCTAATTTCATATTTATTGACTAAGAACCTTCGAGCCCCAATAGTGTATCCTCAGAGTCACCATTCCCAAGGTAACACGTAAACTCTAAGTCCCGTCTAGTATGTGCGTCTTTGGCCTCTTTTACTAACTTTAAAGAATGCTCATTTGGCATTTTACAATACATAACTTTCTTCACAAGCATTTGCTTTCTTGAAAAACTTTTGAGAATACACATAACTTTCAAAACATATTTTTTTTTCAATATTTTATATCACCCTAAAATATATAACTATTTCTAAGCTCGTAAAAATTTGGACATGTGGTGTGTGCTGGTTTGAGTGCATTTAATTCTTACCATCTCAAAGTTTTCAGATTATGGTAATCATCCCTAAGCATCGAAATTCGGTCTCACCGTTTTTCAAATTATTATATATATAAAAACTGCTAAAGTGGACTATCAAAGCTAGTTGGGCCTACCGACACATCCCAAATCAGATATGCAAACCATACCTTCTTTTATTATTATATTATATATTTCAAAAGTTTCGAGAGTTTGTTAGCACATTGGTAATAATATCATTTCCTGCTTAACGTAGAACAAAAACAATTTTCAATGGACATTCTTTTTTTTAACTTTTTATATTTATATATATATATATATATATATATTAAAACTTTTTTAATATATATATATATATATTAAAAAACAGAAAGCAAAAACAATACCTGCAATAACTCAAACTCGCTCGCATGTAGCGGCATACAAAACAGAAAGCAAAAACATAAGAATAAACCTATTTTTGTTTTTTTGTATTTTTTAAATTTGTTTGATTTCTTTTTAATTTATTTATTTATTTATTTTTTTATAAATAACAAAGATAAAATAAACAAAACAAATAATAAAGAAAATCATAATACAAACTATACAACTCGGTGTCTCCCGAGTGATGAATCCAACACTTCTACGCCTCGGTAAATGAGTCAAGGTAGAATACCTCGACTGTCTGATCTGTCACTGGTTAGCCTATGTACTGCTTCAACCTATGACCGTTCACCATAAACTTCCCGCTCTGATCTTGTATCTCAACAGTGCCATACGGGAATAACTCAGTGACCGTGAACGGCCCCGACCACCGGGATTTCAACTTTCCTGGGAATAACCTCAACCGGGAGTTATACAATAAGACCTTATCCCCACACTTGAACTGCTTATTACCCTTAAGCTTCCAATCATGCAGTTCCTTCGTCCGCTCCTTATACTTAAACGACTAAGCATTTGTGTGATCTCGGAGCTCCACTAACTCGTGTAACTGGTGGAAACGATTGCCCTCTGTGGCAGATAAATCAAGATTAACCCTTTAAAGGGCCCATGAAGCACGGTGCTCCAACTCAACAGGAAGATGACAGGCCTTCCCATAAATCATCCGAAATGGCGTGGAACCAGTCGGAGTCTTATAGGTTGTACGGAAGGCCCACAGAGCGTCATCTAATTTGTCGGACCATTCGCTACGATTTGAACCAACCGTTTTCTCGAGAATACGTTTGATTCCCCTATTACTCACTTCCACCTACCCACTAGTCTGTGGGTGGTTGGCGGTTGCAAGCCGATGGGTGACCCCATAGTGCTGCAACGCCTTATCCATCTGCGCATTGCAGAAGTGAGTACCTCGATCATTGATCAAGGCTTTCGGGACTCCAAAACGAGAGAAATGATTCTTCAAAAATCTCACTACAACTCGGGCGTCGTTAGTGGGCAAGGCTTTGGCCTCGACCCACTTGGAGACGTAATCAACAACCACAAGTATAAAGTATGTACTTGCTCCCTCTAGACGACGGGAACGGGCCCATAAAATCAATACTCCAAATATCAAAAACCTGGCACACCTGAATCGCATTTGGGGCATCTCATTCCGGGATGAGATATTACCGACACGTTGGCATCGGTCACAACTTTTAATGAACAAATGATCATCTTTGAAAATCGATGGCCAATAGAATCCAGAATCAAACACTTTCTTCGCCGTCGAACTTGTACCGTGGTGACCTTCTGTCGGTCCCACATGACAATGGCTCAGAATCTACCATCCCTCCTTAACATCTACACACCTCCTAATAAGCTGATCAGCATCGATACGGAAAAGATACGGGTCGTCCCACAAGTAGAACTTAACATCAGCAAAGAATTTCTTCTTTTGCTGGTAAGGCATCTTCGGGAGGTACCCGTCAGCAAGATAGTTCCCGAAGTCAGCGAACCATGGAAAACCATCCTCCTGTGCCGTAACAAACATGAGACTTTTTGTCGGAAAACGATCGTCAACCCTGACCCGCGAATCTCCTAACTCAGCTCCCTCTAGACGTGAAAGATGATCGGTCGCCACATTCTCGGACCCCTTTTATCACGGATCTCAATATCAAACTCTTGAAGCAACAGAATCCAACGGATAAGACGAGGCTTAGCATCCTGCTTGCTAAAGAGATATCGAATAGCAGCATGGTCCGTGTACACAATCGTCTTAGACAGAACTAGATAGGACCTAAATTTATCAAATGCAAACGCCACAGCTAAAAGCTCTTTCTCATTGGTGGTATAGCTCTCCCGTATGCCATTTAAGGTCCAGCTAGCATAGAAAATAGAATGGAAGTGTTTATCCTTCTGCTGTCCAAGAACCATTCCGACTGCGAAGTCGCTTGCATCACACATCAACTCGAATGGTAAAGACCAGTCGGGAGAAACCATGATCTGGGCGTTAACGAGTTTATCTTTCAAAAAATCAAACGCCTCGATACATTGCTCAGAAAAAATGAATGGAGCATCCTTCTCCAGAAGTTTGGTCATGGGTCTCGCGATCTTAGAAAAATCTTTGATGAGCCGGCGGTAGAACCCGACATGACCTAGAAAACTACGAATGGATCTCACAGAAGTGGGCGGGGGGAGATTAGAAATGATCTCGACCTTCGCTCGGTCAACCTCTATCCCCGCACTCAAAATTCGATGCCCCAGAACAATGCCCTCGCGAACCATGAAGTGACACTTCTCCCAGTTAAGAACTAGGTTGGTGTCAACGCATCGGGACATCATCCTCTCAAGATTAGACAAACAATGATCGAAGGAACTCCCAAATACGGAAAAATCGTCCATGAACACCTCCATGGAGTCCTCGATCATATCATGGAAAATGGCCACCATACACCTCTGGAATGTGGCCGGAGTGTTACAAATTTCGAACGGCATACGTTTGTAGGCAAACGTTCCATAAGGGCAAGTGAAAGTGGTTTTCTCCTGGTCATCGGGAGCTATCGGAACCTGGAAGTACACGGAGGAACCATCTAGAAAGCAGTAGTACTGCTGACCCGCTAAACGCTCCAACATCTGATCAATGAAGGGTAAAGGAAAGTGGTCTTTCCTGGTGGCATCATTTAGTATACGATAGTCGATGCAGACTCGCCATCCCGTTACAGACCTAGTGGGAATAAGCTCGTTCCTCTCGTTGGTGACGATAGTCATGCCACCCTTTTTAGGAATCACTTTGACTGGGCTCACCCAAGCACTATCCGAAATGGTGAAAATGATCCCCGCATCAAGGAGTTTAATAATCTCCTTCTTCACAACCTCTTTCATTTTCGGATTAAGTCGTCATTGCGGTTGAACGATAGTTTTGAAATTTTCCTCCATGAGGATTTTATGAGTGCAAAACGAAGGGTTGATACCCTTAATGTCGATAATCTTCCATGCAATCGCCTCTTTGTGCTCTCGTAGCACCCTCAACAACTTCTCCTTCTCGACCTCCGTCAAAGCAGATGCAATGATAACTGGCATCTTCCTCTCTTCATCTAAAAACGCATACTCAAGGTGGATAGGCAGATCCTTAATCTCAAAGGAATAAGGAGGACTCTCGACAGAAGGTCGGTCCATATGATCGTCTCGTACGATCTCAGCAGACACGCCAGATTCAGGGATATGTGACTCGGTGTCATCATCTAAGGACTGATTGGTCATAACAACCATCTCAATCTCTGGAATCTCTCTATCGAGAATCTGTGTGTCGGAGGCAGATCCTTCACATATTTCGCTGAAAAACTCCCCAACATGTTCCATGATGGTATCGATGAAGTATAAGGAGTCATCAGCAGACTTGGGGTGTTTTAGTGACTGTCGAACGTCAAAGGTCACATTCTCATCCCCAACTCTCAAAATCAACTTACCCTCGCAGACGTCGATCAACGCCTGTGCAGTGGCAAGGAATGGTCGGCCTAAAATAAGTGGGACACTATCATCATCGTTCATGTCCAAGATGACAAAGTCCATAGGGAAGATGAACTTGTCGACACGAACAAGCATGTTCTTGACCACCCCTCGGGGGTATTTCACAGAACGATCAGCAAGCTGGATACTCATACGGGTAGGCCTTGGCTCGCCTAAACCCAACTTGCGATATACGGAGTACGGCATGAGATTAATACTGGCACCAAGATCTGCCAGCGCATGAACAACCGTATTATCACTCAAGATGCAGGGAATCATGAAACTCCCAGGATCAGACATCTTCTCTGGTAACTTTCTCTGCAAGACTGCAAAGCAACCAGCACTTAGTGGGATGGAAAAGACCTCAGCTAACTTCTCCTTATTCGAAAGAATATCCTTAAGGAATGCATATTTCGGAATTTGAGTGAGTGCCTCAAGGAATGGAATGTTAAGATGAAGCTGCTTCAAAAGATCAAGAAATTTGGAGTTATGCTCCTCGTCTCTATCCCTACGGACTCTCTCGGGATATGGAAGTTTAGGTTTGTAGACTCTCGCTGGTGTGCTGGGTAATGGCTGGTTCTCGGCCTGTGCTGTACTTCCTGGGTTGCGCCTCTGATGCACCTTGGCCGGTGGAGACTCCAACTGAATCTCCTCATCCACCTGCTCCTCTACATCTACCGCAGGCTTGTCAACGACTCCTCTCGTCATCTCCTGAGTCACGGGCTCGCTACGTGCCCCTGCACCGCTCCTCGTTGTCACAGCCTTCGCGAATGCCTTGGGATTTTGTTCGGTTTTACTTGGAAGTGTTCCTGGAAACCTCTCATTCACACGACTTGCTATATCTCCCATCCACCAATCAATATTTTGAATTGACGCTCCCTGATTTCTCATGAATGACTCGTGCTCTCGAAATTTCTCTTGAGTCTCTTTGTGACGGGAGTCCTCTCGAGTCATAAGCTGCGACAGCATCTGTGTCTGCTGTGTCATCATCTCCTCTAACGTGGGCTTCTTCTCCCCACTACTCGTTCCCTCACCGGAATCCTGGAATAGACTCTGAAGCTGCTGGAAGCCGGATTGATTTCCGTTACTCCAGTTGAAATTTTGGTTACCTCTCCAGCCCGAATTATAAGAATTGAAAGAGTTTTGAGTTCGGTTCGAATTACTAACAAAGTCAACTGCCTCCTCCTGGAGACCTATGGGGCACTGAACGGTATCATGCCCCCCTCTACAGATCTCACACAACTTACTCTTCACCAGCAAGTCCTTCACGATCTTTGCCAACGCCTCAACCTGTGCCGCGAGTGCGGTGCTCGTGTCGACCGAATGCATACCGCGTGATAAGGAGTCGACGTTGTGCTATTAGCGGGTGGTCGTTGGTATCCACTCATGGCTAAACCGTTAAAAAAGGCAATGCACTCATCGGTATCCTTTTTCGTCAATAAGTTGCCTCCTGCAGCTATGTCAAGCATACTCTGTGTCGCGTACGTCACTCCGTTATAGAATTTTTCAACAACTGCCCAGTCTTGCAGGCCGTGGTTCGGACATAAAGCGAGTAAATTTTTGAATCTCTCCCACGCCTCGTAGAAGCTCTCTGTGTCCTCCATATGGAAAGAATGAATCTGGTTACGCAAATGAGCGGCCTTAGCCGGAGGATCGTATTTCTCAAGAAACTGGGTCTGCATGGCGGCCCAAGTAGCAATGGATCCCTGTGGGAGGGACTCTAGCCACATACTTGCATGATCAACGAGTGAGAACGGAAAAATGCGGAGTTTGATTGCGTCTTCGGATATGCCGACAAGATGAAAAGTGTCGCAAATACGTGTAATGCGAGTAAGATGAGAATGCGGGTTTTCGTGGAGTAACCCGTGAAATTGAGCTGAATGAGAAATCGTGTTCAGAATATTAGATGGAATCTGCCAATTTGTTTGAACTGCGATGGCTGGTGGAGCAATGCTGGATATCGCGCCAGCATGGACCGGACGGGCCCGGTCTGCAACTGTCCTCCTCTGTGGTGCTGCGTCGCCCATGATCCTATCCCTAATGACGGGTTCGGAAAAAATAGGAGAAGAGGATGTATTACCAATAGACGACGAAGAAAAACTGGAAAACGGCTTGGTACGACGTCTCTCACGCAACTCTCTCTGGTTCGGGAAATCCTTGGGCTTCTGGTCGTACTAGAGATCGAGTACGTCACATACAACTATTACAATAAACAAAATAAACTAAAATTAGCTAAACTATTTTAAACTAACAAACAAAGAAAATAAGAAAAACAAGTAGCAAACAAGATAAGTCCTAACTCGAGTCGTTCTCAATACGCCTCTAACCGTGTCCCCGACAACGACGCCAAAAACTTGATGTATGTCTAATGATGCTCTTTCTAAGTAACTCACAACTAAGATTTAAATTTATAAAACAAGACTCCTAAGGAAACCACACAAAACTGGCAAGTGTACCGATCACTAATAGTATAGCACTAAGGAAGTCCGAGTATCGATCACAAGGACACGTGAGAACGCTTTTTAATACTTAACCCTAACCAAGACTCACCTAAGAATAATATTTTTAAATGATTTTTAATTATTAACTATTTTACCAAACTTACTTCAACTAAATTAATTAACTAAACTTAACAAGACTAGACGAAACTTTGAGAATGAGACTTATCAATGGAGAAAACTTCTACCTAGGTAAGAATCCTATTGAAGGTATAATAAGCTAGTGGATTGAAGAATCTCACGACACCGGTTCCTAAGGATGACAAGGTTCACTCAAGAAAGCTAGATCGCCTCTCGGTCTCACTAACAAACCCTAACTTACACTTAGTTGATTTTAAATACAAACCGGGTAACGAATTGTTAAATTATTCTATTGCCGACTCTCCTCTCAGACTCACCGACACACTACCTTAATGGAGACGAATACTACGCAACCAAGGATAGAGGAACAATTTAGTTTAACTTAAACTAGGTCAACTAATCGCTCACAAACCCAAACCCGACAAGAACCGAACCCGCTCTCGCGCAATCCTAATTCTAACAAGTAAACGCTATGAGACGACCCTACTTCCTATCACCTATCGGTATCTAAGAAGTTGCCTACCCGCTGATTTTAACTAATTAACATACCTACTAAACCCTACGGATGTACACCCCGCAAACAATCTCTAAACACAAACTAAAGAGTTCAAACAAGCTAAAATCAACCAAAACCGATTCAATTAATCAAAGCAAGAGGTATATGAGTATGATTAATAAAAACACAGCCACTAAACACAATCTAATTCAATGTTAAACCAAACTTTTCATTAACAAATCAAGCCATGATGATCAACAATCCATAAAACTTACTAAAACCTAACAATATTCATCAAACCTAGGTAGAACTAACAAGTTTAGCCGAGCATATTATTTGGACAGCAGCAAACACTAATTTAAATATCATATAACTCAACCAAAACATAATTAAACTCATTCAATGATCAATGATAATCAATAGCAACTCAATCTTCAATTCAAATGCAAAACAATCCAAGTTAAAAGATCAAAATAACTAGTTATGAATCTTGAACTGTAAGTCCCAAATCTAGATCACTACAACTATGATATCAACCCGAACACGATGTTAGTGCGGAATCCTAACACAGTGGTGATTCAAGAACAATGATACGAAATAATATAAATATGATGAACACGATGTAATACTCCAAATGCACATGATTATATTATTGAACCATCTGGTACATGAGATTACACAATCTGTATTGCTCTCTAGATGGTGGCTATGATTTACGTTTCTGCTCACCAAAAACTGAACTGGCAACCTAGAACCCTATACAATGCATTCTATATATAGGGTACTCAATACACAAGCCCAACCATAGCCCAAAGCCCACCGAGAGCCATAAGGATCTTGGTTTACATTCATAGCCTAATACGAAACCCAATAAACATATAACTAAGTACAAACCACCAAATATGGACCCAACAATCTCCCCATTGGTTTGTAGCTTGATTCTTGTTTATTTCACTTTAGACTAGCCTAACCGAAATCCATAGGAATTTCGGTATTACACCAATGCAATTCTTCAAATCTTCTTCGGTTATGTCACTTTATTCTTGATCATGTCATGGCCTTTTGATATGCGTCAGTCTAACCAAATTATAGCCCAACATGAACAAAAGACCAAAGTTTATGAGAGTAATACTTAATATTATGGCTGAGTTTATGGATGAATATGAACCCTAGCTGTTGTACCAAGTCTTCCTTAATGACCCCTTCCTCTCCTAGCCACCACAAAGCTCACAAAAAAGATTTTTCTCTTGCTCCTTTGCTGCTGAGTTGCGATCGAAACAAACTAGGGTGAGTTAGGTTATTAATTGCTTGATGTTCTTTGTGCTTGGATCTGCTCACATGAAAGTTGTGTGAGGGTTATTCACAGCCACAAATTTAATAAATTCACTTTTTGCTTCCTTGAAAACTAACAATCTAGCTGACCAATTTCACACAAAAAACAAAATCTAATTCTTTTTTTTTCCTTGCTGAATTCCGATCGGGAATTGTAGAGCTGCTAGGGTGCTTTTATATTTTTAATTAACTTAATATAATATGCATGTAAGGCTTGGAACTTGTGGGCTTGGGTCGGGCCTTGAGTTGTAGTCTTCAAAGTTGATCAAAAAGGCCCCTAGAGTCTTTAAACTTGACACTTTTTCTTCATTAAAACTCAAAACCTTCAATCAATTATAAATCTTTGTAAGATCATGCAAAACCCCTCCATAACTCTTATTTATTAAAAAATTAAGCAATTAAAACATGATAAAAAGATATGGAAAGTAAGTGTGTTTTACAACACATCAGTTAGATAAAATATGCAAATGTTATGAATTGATTTATACAAGAAAAATAATGTAGATAATGTTAAATAGTTTTATCTTAATAAAATACAAACAACCAGCAGAAAGTTGACATGTGTGAAGATTATGTTGGATTTCTAATAGATAATAATAAATCATATTATCTAAATAAAATCTAAGCATCTAGTAATAAGTTGACACGTGTGAACACAGAGGATGTTGGATTTCCGAAAGATAATGTTAAATCATATTATCTAAATAAGATCTAAGCATCCAGTAATAAGTTGACACGTGGGAACGAAGATTATGCTGGATTTCCGGTAGATATTGTTAAATTGTATTATCCATATAATATCCAAGCGTCCAATAAAAAATTGACACGTGGAAACGAAGATAGCGCTGGGAATATTTAAAAACAAATAAAGTACACATACATAAAATAAAATGTAACATAATGAAATATCTTACACACAATAAACTTCAACATACTGAAAGTAAAACACACACTAAACTTCAACATACTTAAAATAAAACACATTTAACTGAATTTAGTTAGTTCGGCCCCTAAAGCTTCAGAATTAGACAGTGTTTAAGGTTTTCTTCTTCATTTGACAAGAACGGTTTTTGTAACAATGTGGTTAAAAGTTCACTTTGCATTTTATCTCATTTCCTTTCTTTATTTTGTTGTTCTAATTCTTGTTCTGTCCTATTCATTTCTTTCTTTTTTTGCTCCCTCTGTTTCTCAAACTCGAGTCTTTTGTTCATCAGTTCAAGTTCACTACTTCTAATGAGCGTCAATGCATTAAGTGCTTCAACCACTTCATTAGAAACCTTACCTTTTACATTTAACAATGTTGTTAAAAGTTCACTTTGCATTTTATCTCATTTCCTTTCTTTATTCTGTTGTTCTAATTCTTGTTCTGTCCTATTCATTTCTTTCTTTTTTTGCTCCCTCTGTTTCTCAAACTCGAGTCTTTTGTTCATCAGTTCAAGTTCACTACTTCTAATGAGCGTCAATGCATTAAGTGCTTCAACCACTTCATTAGAAACCTTACCTTTTCCTTTTCTTTTACATTTAACCGCATCTCTACCAATTGGACATTGAATTGTTGAAGTACCACTATTTGGCATGTTTGGGTTGGAATTATCGCCATAGTCCCCTTCTTCGGTAGTCATTGATCATTTAGTGCTACCGCCACTCTCTTCATTGCCCACTTCACATTCACTATGAGAACATTGTAAGGCCCCGTTACCGGTAGCCCTACTTTCGTGTTGGATTTACTCATAAACGCAGTTCTAAATATCAGAGTTAATTAAATCATTTACGCGGAATATAAAACTTTCATAAAACATTACATAATTCATAACTTGTCTCAAAACATCCTTTTTCTTTCCACATTAAAGCATTAAAATTAAAACATCATAAGTCTTCAGATGCCAGACTCTTGTTCAGCCACGTGTCTCCTCAAGCAAGCCGCCTCATCCTACTCACCTGCGTGCATACTAAAAGTCAGCTACGCTGAGTGAGTTCTAGTTAATCATACACTATACAATACACATAAACTTATATTCTTTCATTCATACTTTCATACTTCCATTCTTTCATACTTTCATTCTTTCTTTTGTATTAACTTACCTTCATATCTTACGTTATAAAGAGCATTACGCCCTACATTCCTCGAGTATTATTAGGGCTCGGTACCCTCCTTCCTCGAGTATTATTAGGGCTCGGTACCCTCCTTCCTCGAGTATTATTAGGGCTCGGTACCCTCCTTCCTCGAGTATTATTAGGGCTCGGTACCCTCCTTCCTCGAGTATTATTAGGGCTCGGTACCCTCTTTCCGCGAGTATTATTAGGGCTCGGTTTCCCTCTTTCCACGAGTATTAGTAGGGCTCGGTTTCCCTCTTTCGTCGAATATTAGTAGGGTTCGGTTCCCTAGTTCTCGAATATTAGTAGGGTTCGATTCCCTCTTCGTTACCATACAACCATACATCATACCTCGAGTATTATTAGGGCTCGGTACCCTTTTCGTAACCATACAACCATGCAACCGTCATTTCCTTCTTTTATTAACTTTATCACGTTCATACACATAAGCATACATATCATACTTACCTTACACATAGCGTTACAACCTGACAGTACGTGCAATATCCGAAGATCGTTCACGTACCATCAAGCAATCATTCATACATATCATATCATTCACATAAGGCATACACTTACCTCTTAGGATAAGCGTATTAACAAACATATTGAGTATGCATACAGCCCCGAAAACATAACACATAAATGGGGCTAGAAACTCACCTGAACACGGTTACGTTCACCGTTAATCGTAATCCCTTTCTTCAGTTGTGCACGGCTGACTGTATAACAAGTATACGTATCAATTAACTATCACTTCTCATAATGTATTTCTATCTTTATATGACCCACAACGAACGGGGGTCTGGGGGCAGCGCCTCTGGCAGCGGGGTCTAGGGGCGGCAGCCCCTAGCAGGGTCCAAGGGGCAGAGCCCCTGGCTGGGGTCGAGCTGCCAGGTCAGCTTGGAAAAATTTTATTTACATTAACTGTCTTAACACATTTTTCATTAGATTTTTAATTTATTTTCTAATCGAACTTGACTTTAAGCGAAGTTAAACCTTAGGCGAACTTAGCTTTAGGCGAAGTTATCAGGCGAACTTGGCTTTAGGCGAAGTTAAACCTCAGGCGAACTTAGCTCTAGGCGAAGTTATCAGGCGAACTTGGCTTTAGGCGAAGTTACCAGTTAGGCGAACTTGGCCTCAGGCGAAGTTACCAGTTAAGCGAACTTGGCCGTAAGCGAAGTTATCAATTAGGCGAACTTGGCCTCAGGCGAAGTTATCGCTTTGAAGGCGAAGTTATCGCTTTGAAGGCGAAGTTGCCCAGATCAGCCACGGCTTTGATTTCTGTCCAGCATTTTGGGCGATTTTAACACCCTTGTTATGGTTCGACATCACCCACTACGTTTCCCAACCATTTTCGGTCGTATATACGCTATAAAGCTCGGATCTTTAAACTTCAAAGATCAAGAATCATACCTTTTTGAGCTTGTTCGGATCTCGTTTACTTGTTAATCACAACTGATCGCTCTCTCTCTCTCTCGGATCTGCCCGGTTCTTCCCTCGGCCGGCGGCGAAGTTGTGTGGTGTGTGTGTTTTTTGGAGTGTGTTAGAAAAGTGATAGAATGAAAGATATTTTTGGGTTTAGGGGGTATTTATATCCCTTATATCCCATGGACCTAAGGCCCATTATCATTTAACCCATCTCAATTAATCCAAGTCCATGATCCGCTCCTTACTCGATATTAAATAATTAACACGAAATCACTAAACATAACTTTCTTTATTCAACCTTAAAATTTTAGGATGTTACAAACATCTTGTGGAAAGGTGTTTATGTAGCTCCCACCTTGGGTTCTTACTCATAACTTCATTTCAAACAACATAGTCATTAAACATGTTCTTACCTTGCTCATAAATTGTATAGGCAACACTTTCAATATCTTTCTGGCTCATTCCACTTTTTTTGGCAATATGCTTCACTGTACGCAGCAACCTACTTGGTGACAGTTTCGTTAAGTCGATGATAACCTATATTCCTCATACCAAGCTTTAATAGACTTTCTAGCTTAAGCTGCATCATACATTTGTTTTACTCGTGCCAACAACACTGAACTCTTTTGGTTTTTGCTAGTGATGCTATTTCAACTAACCATACACCATGCAAACATAAAAGGAAAATCTTTAGCAACATCCCATTTAGTGCCTCCCTTTGTTTAATTTGCAGAGTTTTGTACGGTTTCAAGACTTTTAGTGACAAAATCTTGATTTGGGTTTGGAAAGAAGGTAGAGTTTTGATAGTACTAAGTATCAGGATAATCTTAAGAATCTCCAAGACTAAAATTCATATTTGTATTTGAAGGATCCATAGTAGACAATACGAATGAAAAGAAATTGTAGGTGGATATGAAAGTGATATGATACCATATTTATAAGGAAAAAGTTGAAATTATATAATCAGATAATGTTAGATTGTTTAGAATTTAGATATTAAGTTTTGTCCAAAAAAATCTTATGAACCAACACGAAGTTGACAAGTGTCGGATAATGAATTATATAATAAGATAGTGTCAGATTGTTAAGATAATAAGTTATTCGAAAAATCTTATAAACCAATACGGAGTTGAAAAGTGTCAGATAATGTAAATCAGTAATAATTATTATTTTTTTTTATTATAAAATAATGGAAAATTGGATTAAAATAATCTCACATTTTATGTATTGGCCAACAATAATCCCGCCTAAGTTATTTCCCTCTAGCAGTCCCACGTTTTCCATGCTTTTTGGTTTATGAGCCTCCGCTAAAAATAGTTAACGGGGTTAGGTTTTTGCTAACGTGGCTTGATGTGATGGTAATTAAAAATCCCACAAGTTTGTTTTTTTACTCCTTTTAGCAAAACTACATTGAATCCCTCACCCCATTTAACCCCAAAAGATCAATTGGAGCCTTAATTCCATATCTGTAACAAATTTAGAGCATTGAACCCTAAAACTGGATCCCAAATGGGTTCATCCTCTTCATACGACTCATATCGAGCATAGAACCCCAAAAAAACTGAGGCATCAAATAATACATCTCAAAGTACTTTGTTGAATAACTTTTACAATGAATTTGTCATTCATCCTTATCGTTTTAGAAGTGGAATAAGGATTCAAGCAAATAAAAACTTAATTTTAGATAATTAGGGTACAGACCATTCAAGCACAAACCTGATCGCAAGCTTGGAGATCGTCTTCTTCGAATTAGGGTTCATATGACATCAATTTTGGGATCGTTTCTTCAAATAAGGTTGTGTTAGGAAAATGAAGGGTTTATTGACTTGTATTGGTTAAGTACAAGTTAATAAAATAAAATAAAAAAGAAATAAGGAAAATTCATGTCACAACCACGTGTGATTTTTAATTGCCAGCAAAGCAAACCACCTGGCAAAATCCTAACCCCATTAACTATTTTTAACGGGGATCATAAACCAAAAAACATAGAAAAGGTGGGACTATTGTAGAAAAATAACTTATGTGAGATTATTATTGGTCAATACATAAAAGGTGGGATCATTTAAATCCAATTTGCCTAAAATAAATTTTTGCAATCTTATGTTTGTTAATTAATATTTATATCGGTGTGTTAAAAAAAAGACTTTGTTTTTAGATTTTTTAAAAAAAACTTATTTATTAAAGTTATTAAAGAAAAACATTTTTAGTGTTAAAATTAATTAGTACGAAAAGAAAGATAAAAATAAATAAATTATGAACCATTCATGTAGTGCCTTGTGGCCATGATTGTGTTGAAAAGTGGTGGGCAAACTAGTTTGTGTTCGCGAGTTGTTCGGCCAGGTTGGAGGGATTTTTTTTAAATAATGTCCAACCCTAAACCAATTCACCAATGGGAATGGTAGTACCTGTAAATCTATTTAACATAAAAATAAATTAATCTTTTTTTTGCTTCTTCTTCACCAAAGCATTCCACCATTTTTAGCGTCCTTTCTCTTCACCGAAATATGTCCAGGATGCTTTTTTTTCATTTTTTATTTTCCTAATTCTATCACTATTTCAAAGATAAATTAAAGGGTCCAGCTATAAACGGTGAGACCTGCGTAGGTGGACGACAACGAGGGTGGAAACGGAGGTGGTGGGGAGGTCGGCGGAGGCGGTGGTGGAGGAGAGGGGGCTAAGGTTTGTAGCAAGAAGAAAGAACATAGATAATACTGAAAAGTGGCTTATAGATGTATGAAGTAGTTAGGGCATCTCCAATGCGTGTATTGGAATCCCACATGGAGTAGTTTTAAATTACAAACATGTGAGATAAAGCATTGTAGGAGTATGTCAAAGTTTATGTGTGATGTGTGAAAATGTATAATATAAATAAAGAACGAATCACAATTAAGCTTTAAATTTATAAAAAGGAAAATCCTATAGAAACCACACAAAACCGGCAAGTGTACCGATCATAAATAGTATAGCATCAAGGAAGTCCGGATGTCGAACTCAAAGACACGTGAAAACGTTTATGATTAAGAAAACTCTAACCAAGACTTACCAAAATAATATTTATTTAATTTTTAAGATTTTATTTAACTACTTAAATTAATTTAACTAAACGAAAACGTTTGACAAAACACTTTTAGAAAACTTTGATTTAAATTCAATATGTAAAAACGTCTACCTAGGAATGAATCATGTTGACAGAAATAACAAGACAATGGATTGAAAATATTCACGACACCGGTTATAAAAGATGAGACAACCAAAACTTGTTTTAAGAAAGTCAAATTACCTCTCAGTCTCTCTAACAATCTCTAACTTATTTTAGTTGATTTTAAAGAATAAACCGGAAAAAACAATTATTAACGTGTTTAAATACCGACTCACCTCTCGGTCTCACCGACACACTAGCCTAATGGAAACGAATACTACGCAACCAAGGATAGAGGAACAATTTAACTTAACCCAAATTAAACCAACTAATTGCACATAAACACCCAAACTTGACAAGACAAAAACCCGCTCTCCCGCGGTCTTAATTCTAACAAGTAAAAGCAACGAGACAATATTACTTCTTATCACCTCTCGGTCTCAAAGAAGGTGTATTTTAACTGATTTTAGATGATATATTACCCACTTATCCCTACGGTTGTACTTCCCGCAAATAAACCCAAAACACCAAGTAAAGAGTTTAACAAGCAATCAATTAATCAAAACCAATTCAATTAACTAATGCAAGAGGATTATAAGCAATAACAAATAAAACACAGCCATCACACACAATCTAATTTATGGTTTAGTTAAACTTTACATCAATAATTTAAGTCTTAAACATTAACAATCCATTAAACAAGTCAAAACTACTCAACAATCATCTATCCTAGGTAGAACAAACAAGTTTAGCTACTCATCACTTTTGGACAGCCATACATACTTAAGAAAAACATCACAAACATCATCATAAACATTATAAAACTCATTCAAGATCCAAACACAATCAATTATAAGTCAAACTATCAATCAATTGCAAAACAATTCAAATCAAAAGACCAAATCAATAAAGTTAGGGTTCTTGAACAAAAAGTAAAGTTTATAGATGATTACTTAAGAGTATGGGTGAGATTTATGCTTGTTTGAAGCCCCTAGCAGCAGCCCCAAGACTCCTCTTCCTTCTCTAGCCGCCAACAGCCCCTCAACAGCCTCCTTTCTTCCCTTTTTTTCTTCTTTTTTGGCCGGCGGCAGCCTGTCCGATCGGACTGCCCTAGTTAGGGTTTTTGGGTATTATTTTTTTCTTGATTTCGGGATTAGTGATGAGATAATGGCTGATTATCCTTGTTATTAATTAAATATAATAATATAAAAGGCTTTTAAGATGTGGGATTGGGTCGGGCCTTGATTAAACTTTGACACTTAAACCCTCCAAGTTCTCTTTTTCTTGCCTTTTTTTCCACATCTTTCCATAACCTACACAAAACATTTCAATTTTGTAAAACTTTGCACTTAACCCCCTAAACTTACATAAATTTGATATTAAATCATTAAAACATTATAAAATTGTAAGGAAATATAAGTGTGTTATTCAACACATCAATGTGTATTGAATTCATGGACTAATGCATCTCTTTGAATATGGGCCCAACAACCACAAAAGCCACATTTATATGCATGCAATAATTCAACGGATCTTTTTTAATTTTTTTAACTTAAAGCTATTATAAATTAGTATAGATAAAACCTTTTTTTTTCATGTGTGTATTTTTATACACACATTCATTCACATATATCACACAAACAAATAATCTCTAACTTCATTTTTTTCTTTACCAATTTAACATTTCTTTATACAAACAATGAGCTCGAGCGACAAAGAAACAATGCATTCTTCTCCTTTACGTGGTCTTTTAGACACATGCGACTCGAGTAACGAAGAAAACACCCAATCAACTCCTCCACCTCAACCCACAATTACTATTTTTACTCCATATACTAATGATAATATGTTCATGCAATGCGTCATACAATAGTTCCAGAAACTTTTGTCCAACGACGTCGAAAACATGTTTATGGCAATTTATAGTTCGTAAAGTACCGGAGTAGGCTCAAGTTCAACACCACTTCCGAAGCGGAAGCGCAAAATAATAGACAGAAGTCGAGATGAGGAAGGTACACATCTTTGGAACGACTACCATACTCCGATACCGGTGTACCCTGAACACATATTTAGATTTCAATTTCGGATGAGACGTACACTTTTCCTTAGAATTGTCAATGATATGTCTTCCAATAACCAATACTTTAGACAAAGAATGAAATCGGAAAAAATGGTTTTTCACCGATTCATAAATGCACATCTGTCATACGTCAGTTGGCATACAGCACGTGAGCCTATGCAACGCATGAATACGTATGGATTGGTGAAACTACAACCATGGAATGCTTAAAAAAATTTTCCAATATGTAATTGAACTATATTTAAAAACATGTCTTATATATCTTATAATACCTAATGAAACCGACATCTAACGGTTATTCCAGACTCATGAAAGCCGACACGGCTTTCTGGGAATGCTTGGTAGTATAGACTGCATGCATTGGCCATGGAAAAATTGTCCAGTTGCTTGGCATGAAGTTACGGTTGCGTCATGTGACCTTTGTATTTGGTATGCTTTTTTTTGGAGTTGCGGGGTCGAGCAATGGCATTAACATCATTGTCTACAACCTCCTCCTGGAAACCTACGGGGAATTGAACGGTATCGTGTCCCCCTCTGCAGATCTCGCATAACTTACTTTTTACCTGCAGGTCCTTCACAATCTTCGCTAACGCCTCAACCTGTGCCGCGAGGGCGGTGTTCGTGTCGACTGAATGTATGCCGCGTGATAACGCGTCGACGGTTTTGGTGCTCTTAGAAGGTGGTCGCTGGTATCCACTCATGGCTAAACCGTTAAATAAGGCAATGCACTCATCGGTATCCTTTGTCGTCAATAAGTTGCCTCCTGCAGCAGTGTCAAGCATATTCTGAGTCGCGTAAGTCACTCCGTTATAGAACTTTTCAACAACCGCCGAGTCCTGCGAGCCGTGGTTCGGACATAAAGCAAGTAGGTTTTTGAATCTCTCCAACGCCTCGTAGAAACTCTCAGTGTCCTCCATCTGGAAAGAATGAATCTGGTTACGCAAACGAGCGGCCTTAGCCGGAGGATCGTATTTTTCCAGGAACTGGGTCTGCATGGCGGCCCAAGTAGAAATGGATCCCTGTGGGAGGGACTCAAGCCACAGACTCGCCTGATCAACGAGTGAGAACGGAAAGATGCAGAGTTTGATGGCGTCTTCGGATACGTTGGCAAGATGAAACGTGTCGCAAATACGTGCGATGCAAGTGAGATGTGAATGCGGGTTTTCGTGGAGCAACCCGTGAAATTGAGCAGAATGGGAAATGGTGTTCAGAACGTTTGATGGAATCTGCCAGGTCGTTTGAACTCCTATAGCTGGTGGAGCAATGCTGGATCTCGCGCCAGCATCGACCGGACGGGCCCGGTCTGCCAGTGTCCTCCTCGGTGGTGCGTCGGCCATAATCCTATCCCTAACGATGGGTTCAGATAAAGTAGGAGAAGAGAATGTATTACCGACGGATGTAGATGAACTAGAAGACGGTTTTGTACGACGTCTCTCAAGAAACTCTCTCTCTGGTTCGGGAAATCCTTCAACTGGTGGTCCTAGAGATCGAGTACGTCGCATACAACTATTAAAATAAATAAAAGAAATATTAATTAACTAAACTATTTTAAACTAACAAACAAAACAATTAAGAAAACAAATAGTAAATAAGGCAAGTCCTAACTCGAGTCGTTCTTAAAACGCTTCAAACCGTGTCCCCGGCAACGCCGCCAAAAACTTGATGTGTGAAAATGTATAATATAAATAAAGAACGAATCACAATTAAGCTTTAAATTTATAAAAAGGAAAATCCTATAGAAACCACACAAAACCGGCAAGTGTACCGATCATAAATAGTATAGCATCAAGGAAGTCCGGATGTCGAACTCAAAGACACGTGAAAACGTTTATGATTAAGAAAACTCTAACCAAGACTTACCAAAATAATATTTATTTAATTTTTAAGATTTTATTTAACTACTTAAATTAATTTAACTAAACGAAAACGTTTGACAAAACACTTTTAGAAAACTTTGATTTAAATTCAATATGTAAAAACGTCTACCTAGGAATGAATCATATTCACGACACCGGTTATAAAAGATGACACAACCAAAACTTGTTTTAAGAAAGTCAAATTACCTCTCAGTCTCTCTAACAATCTCTAACTTATTTTAGTTGATTTTAAAGAATAAACCGGAAAAACAATTATTAACGTGTTCAAATACCGAGTCACCTCTCGGTCTCACCGACACACTAGCCTAATGGAAACGAATACTACGCAACCAAGGATAGAGGAACAATTTAACTTAACCCAAATTAAACCAACTAATTGCACAAAAACACTCAAACTTGACAAGACAAAAACCCGCTCTCGCGCGGTCTTAATTCTAACAAGTAAAAGCAACGAGACAATATTACTTCTTATCACCTCTCGGTCTCAAAGAAGGTGTATTTTAACTGATTTTAGATGATATATTACCCACTTATCCCTACGGTTGTACTTCCGCAAATAAACCCAAAACACCAAGTAAAGAGTTTAACAAGCAATCAATTAATCAAAACCAATTCAATTAACTAATGCAAGAGGATTATAAGCAATAACAAATAAAACACAGCCATCACACACAATCTAATTTATGGTTTAGTTAAACTTTACATCAATAATTTAAGTCTTAAACATTAACAATCCATTAAACAAGTCAAAACTACTCAACAATCATCTATCCTAGGTAGAACAAACAAGTTTAGCTACTCATCACTTTTGGACAGCCATACATACTTAAGAAAAACGTCACAAACATCATCATAAACATTATAAAACTCATTCAAGATCCAAACACAATCAATTATAAGTCAAACTATCAATCAATTGCAAAACAATTCAAATCAAAAGACCAAATCAATAGAGTTAGGGTTCTTGAACAAAAAGTAAAGTTTATAGATGATTACTTAAGAGTATGGGTGAGATTTATGCTTGTTTGAAGCCCCTAGCAGCAGCCCCAAGACTCCTCTTCCTTCTCTAGCCGCCAACAGCCCCTCAACAGCCTCCTTTCTTCCCTTTTTTTCTTCTTTTTTGGCCGGCGGCAGCCTGTCCGATCGGACTGCCCTAGTTAGGGTTTTTGGGTATTATTTTTTTCTTGATTTCGGGATTAGTGATGAGATAATGGCTGATTATCCTTGTTATTAATTAAATATAATAATATAAAAGGCTTTTAAGATGTGGGCTTGGGTCGGGCCTTGATTAAACTTTGACACTTAAACCCTCCAAGTTCTCTTTTTCTTGCCTTTTTTCCACATCTTTCCATAACCTACACAAAACATTTCAATTTTGTAAAACTTTGCACTTAACCCCCTAAACTTACATAAATTTGATATTAAATCATTAAAACATTATAAAATTGTAAGGAAATATAAGTGTGTTATTCAACACATCAAACATCCCCACACTTAAGACTTTTTCGTCCCTGAAAAAGATTTTACTGCAGTTGGATCAGAATCGGAAAATCAAAGTCAAATCAAACATATAGGTTAGATTTTAAAGCTCAGAAAAATGCAAAAACCGCGATCATCGATATTGCTGTCCACCTAAACCCATGCCTTATTCTTTACCGGGACAAATAAGATCCGACAATAATATTACTTAGTGGTTTACACAATTAAGACCCGCTTATTTTCTGCTTTTACCGGACCAGACCACCCCAACTTGACTTAAACCTCAAAGTTAGCAGAATTAAAACTTTGTTGCTCAATATTTATGAATAGTTAAGACGATCAAGGGTATTGTTTATCCACCTAAGCTTAAGCATCAAAGTCTATCAAGCAGCCATTAGATATGATTAAGGTTCAATTATTTATAGCCAGTGCTCCCCACAACATGACATACCCCCGTTATCAAGCAATACCCCAAATCCATAACCATAGGTGAGTATGCCAAATTTTATTTGTAGGGCTTACATGTAGCGTGTCCCTTGTGGTCCGTTTCTTAATGGTAATGAGACGCGAGCAAGAAGATCCCACATGACTAACAGCGTGGATGATCAAGTTTGTAGTGTATTTGTACTTTCGTACTTTTTGTGATCATGTTTATAGACTTATAAGGGTTTGCTCTTTGGCTTTATTTTAAATATTCACAACCCCACTTAGGAATTGTGAATACCCAGCTAAATAGATTGCATACAGACCCATGGTCTCCGGACCCGAAGCATCCCATCAATACAGGATTTAATGTTATAAAACCATACGCCGATGAGGTGTAAAACACTAAACTATCATTTTAAGATTTATATCACAGGCTACACGGCATACTCTAACGTTAAACCTACCCAAGCATCATATGATAACGTATTCAGATTTTTAAAAACTCATGATATTTCCAATTTTTCATACCAAAATTTGAGGCTTGAGTATGGCCCGACCTTTCATTGCTTATTTTCCACGGACAAAACGCTTAACCCACAAAAGATTTCCGTTTAACCGTTTTATCAAATTTGCCCTTTCATTTTCAAGGCTGAGCCTACCGACACATCCCAAGTTAAGTGCGTTTTCTTTTATTTATCTCATATTATTAGTAGTTTGAAAACCCAATTTCCGAATAAAATCATCATCTCCGACTTTAACGCAAAAGAAACTAAAAACAAGGGACATTTTTTTTTATTTTTTTATTTTTTTTTTTATTTTTTTTTTATTTTTTTTAACAAACTTGAACAACGTACGAAAACGAAAAACAAATGAGAACTTTTATTTTTTTTTAATTTTTTTTTACAACTAAGTAAAATAAATTCCCATCCCCACACTTAGAACGAAATCATCCTCGATGAGCACAAGGAAAAGAAGTAAAATAAAAATAAAACGTAAAGCATAAAATTAAAAACTTTAAAGAACAGAAATTAAAAATAGAGAACGGGTTACTCCCCTGGTTTAGATGCAAATTCTTCATCAGCTGTGTATGACTCAAACGAACGACCGTATAGCATTTCATTCGCGGCCACAACCACGGGTGAACCAGTTCCAAAACGCCATCAGAGCTACCAAGCACATAATAATACCTGTAACAACTCAAACTCGCTCGCATGTAGCGGCATACAAAACAGAAAACAAAAACATAAGAAATAAACATATTTTTGTGTTTTTGAATTTATTTTAATTTTTTTTTTATTAAATATTTATTTTTTTCTTTTTTTTTGTATTTTTATGTTTTTATAAATATAACTAAAAATAAAACAAATAAAAACAGATAATAAAGAGAATCATAATACAAACTCTACAACTCGGGCTGTCTCCCGAGTGATGCATCCATCACGACTAATCCTCGGTGAATGAGTCAAGGTAGAACACCTCGACTGTCTGATCAGTTATCGGCTCTCCAATGTAGTGCTTCAGTCTATGGCCGTTCACCTTAAACTTCCCGCTTCGATCTTGTATCTCAATGGTGCCATACGGGAAAACCTCAGTGACCGTGAACGGTCCCGACCATCGGGATTTCAACTTTCCCGGGAATAACCTCAACCGTGAATTATACAATAAAACCGTATCCCCACACTTGAACTGCTTATTACCCTTCAGCTTTCTATCATGCAGTTCCTTCGTCCGCTCCTTATACCGAAATGATTGTGCATATGCGTGATCCCGGAGCTTCTCCAACTCGTGCAACTGATGGAAACGTGTACTCTCAGTGACGGATAAATCAAGATTAACCCTCTGAAGGGCCATGAAGAGCGGTGTTCCAATTCAACAGGAAGATGACATGCCTTCCGATAAATCATCCGAAATGGTGTGGAACCAGTCGGAGTCTTGTAGGCTGTACGGAAGGCCCACAGAGCGTCATCTAATTTGTCGGACCAATCCCGACGACTTGAACCAACCGTTTTCTCGAGAATACGTTTGATTCCCCGATTACTCACTTCTACTTGCCCACTGGTTTGTGGGTGGTAGGCGGTCGCAAGCCGGTGGGTGACCCCATAGATCTGCAACGCCTTCTCCATTTGCGCATTGCAGAAGTGAGTACCTCGATCACTGATCAAGGCCTTCGGGACTCCAAAACGGGAAAACAAACCTTTTAAAAATCTCACTACAACTCGGGCGACGTTAGTGGGCAATGCTTTGGCCTCGACCCACTTGGAAACGTAATCAACAGCCACAAGAATGTACTTGTTCCCTCTAGACGACGGGAACGGGCCCATAAAATCGATACCCCAAATGTCAAAAACCTCGCATACCTGAATCGCATTTTGGGGCATCTCATTCTGGGAAGAGATATTACCAACACGTTGACATCGGTCACAATTTTTAACAAACTCATGTGCGTCTTTGAAAATAGAAGGCCAATAGAATCCAGAATCAAATACCTTCTTTGCTGTCGAACTCGCACCGTGGTGACCTCCTGTCGGTCCCACATGACAATGGCTCAAAATCTGCCATCCCTCCTTTGCATCTACACATCTCCTAATTAACTGATCCGCACCAACACGGAAAAGATACGGGTCGTCCCATAGGTAAAACTTAACATCAGCAAAGAATTTCTTCTTTTGCTGGTAAGACATCTTCGGGAGGTATCCATCAGCAAGATAGTTTGCGAAGTCAGCGAACCATGGAAAACCCTCCTCCTGTGCCTTAACGAACATGAGACTTTCCGTCAGAAAACGGTCGTTGATCCTGCCCCCCGAATCTCCTAACTCAGCACCTTCTAGACGTGAAAGATGATCGGCCGCAACATTCTCGGCCCCCTTTTTATCACGGATCTCAATATCAAACTCTTGAAGCAACAGGATCCAACGGATAAGAAGAGGTTTGGCATCCTGCTTGCTGAAGAGATAACGAATAGCAGCATGATCCGTATAAACAATCGTTTTGGACAAAACCAGATAGGACCTAAATTTGTTGAAAGCGAACACCACAGCTAAAAGCTCCTTTTCGGTGGTGGTATAGCTTTCATGTGCGCCGTTTAAGGTCCGGCTCGCATAGTAGAAGGGATGGAAATATTTATCCTTCCGTTGTCCAAGAACTGCTCCGACTGCGAAGTCGCTCGCGTCACACATCAACTCGAATGGTGACGACCAGTCGGGAGCAACCATGATCTGGGCGTTAACAAGTTTGTCTTTTAGAAGATCAAAAGCCTCGATACACTGCTCGGAAAAAACAAATGGAGCATCCTTCTCCAAAAGTTTGGTCATAGGTCTCGCGATTTTAGAGAAATCTTTAATGAACCGGCGGTAGAACCCGGCATGACCTAGAAAACTACGAATGGATCTCACAGAGGTGGGTTGGGGAAGATTAGAAATGGTCTCGACCTTCGCTTTGTCAACCTCTATCCCCGCACTCGAGATCCGATGTCCCAGAACAATGCCCTCACGAACCATAAAATGACACTTCTCCCAGTTAAGGACAAGGTTGGTATCAACGCAACGGGACATCATCCTCTCAAGATTAGATAAACAATGATCGAAGGAACTCCCAAATACGGAAAAATCGTCCATGGATACCTCCATGGAGTCCTCGATCATATCATGGAAAATGGCCACCATACACCTCTGGAATGTGGCTGGAGCGTTACACAGTCCGAACGGCATACGTTTGTAGGCAAACGTACCGTAAGGGCAGGTGAAAGTGGTTTTCTCCTGGTCATCGGGAGCTATGGGAATCTGGAAATACCCGGAGAAACCATCCAAGAAGCAGTAGTACTGATGACCCGCTAAACGCTCCAACATTTGATCAAGGAAGGGTAAAGGAAAGTGGTCTTTCCTGGTGGCATCATTCAGTCGGCGATAGTCGATGCAGACTCGCCATCCCGTCACAGTTCTCGTGGGAATAAGCTCGTTCCTCTCGTTGGTGACGACAGTCATACCACCATTTTTAGGAACCACTTGGACTGGACTCACCAAGCACTATCAGAAATGGGGAAAATGATCCCCGCATCAAGGAGTTTAATGATCTCCTTCTTTACGACCTCTTGCATTTTCGGATTGAGCCGCCGTTGCGGCTGGACGACAGTTTTGAAATTTTCCTCCATGAGGATTTTATGAGTGCAAAACGAAGGGTTGATACCCTTGATGTCGATAATCTTCCATACAATTGCCTCTTTGTGCTCTCTTAGCACCCTCAACAACTTCTCCTTCTCGACCTCCGTCAAAGCAGATGCAATGATAACTGGAAGCTTCCTCTCTTCATCTAATAATGCGTACTTAAGATGGGCAGGCAGATCTCTAAGCTCTAAGGAAGAAGGAGGACTCTTGACTGAAGGTTGGTCCATCGGATCGTCTCGTACGATCTCAACAGACACGCCAGATTCAGGGGTATGCGACTCGGTGTCGTCATTTAAGGACTGATTGGTTACGGCAACCATTTCAATCTCCTGAATCTCCCTATCGAGAATCTGGGTGTCGGAGGCAGATCCTCCACAAATTTCGCTGAAAAACTCCCCGACATGCTCCATGATGGTATCAATGAAGTATAAGGAGTCATCAGCAGACTTGGGGTGTTTCAGTGACTGTCGAACATCGAAGGTGACGTTCTCATACCCAACTCTTAAGATTAATTTACCCTAGCAGACATCGATCAATGCCTGTGCAGTGGCAAGGAATGGTCGGCCCAATATGAGTGGGACACTATCGTCATCGTTCATGTCCAGGATGACAAAGTCCACCGGGAAGATGAACTTGACGACACGAACAAGCATGTTCTCGACCACCCCTCGGTGGTATTTCACAGAACGATCAGCAAGCTGGATACTCATACGGGTAGGCCTCGGTTCGCCTAGTCCCAACTTGCGATATACGGAATACGGCATGAGATTAATACTGGCACCAAGATCTGCCAGCGCATGGACGACCATATTATCAGTTAAGATGCAGGGAATTGTGAAACTCCCAGGATCGGACAACTTTTCGGGTAACATTCTCTGCAAGACTGCAGAGCAACCAGCACTTAGAGGAATGGAAGAGACTTCGGCTAACTTCTCTTTGTTCGATAGAATATCCTTAAGAAACTTTGCGTATTTGGGCATTTGCGTGAGTGCCTCAAGGAATGGAATGTTAAGGTGAAGTTGCTTCAGGAGATCAAGAAATTTAGTGTTCTGCTCTTCATCTCTATCCCTGCGGACTCTCCCGGGAAATGGGAGTCTAGGTTTGTAGACTCTCGGTGGTTTGCTGGGTAATGGCTGGTCCTCGGCCTGTGCTGTACTTCCTGGGCTTCGCCTCTGATGCCGCTTGGCCGGTGGAGACTCCATCAGAATCTCCTCGTCTACCTGCTCCTCTACATCTACCGCAGGCCCCTGATTCACTGGCTTACTACGTGCCCCTGCACCGCTCCTCGTCGTCACCGCCTTCGCGAAGGCCTTCGGATTCTGCTCAGTGTTACTCGGAAGTGTACCTGGCGGCCTCTCATTCAGACGATTCGCTATCTCTCCCATCTGCCTCTCAAGATTTTGAATTGACGCCCCCTGATTTCTCATGAATGACTCGTGTTCCCGAAATTTCTCTTGAGTCTCTTTGTGACGCGAATCCTCTCGAGTCATAAGCTGCGACAGCATCTGAGTCTGCTGTGCCATCATCTCCTCCAGCGTGGGCTTCTTCTCCCCACCACTCGCTCCTTCACCGGAATCCTGGAATAGACTCTGACGCGGCTGGAAGCCGGAATGATTTCCGTTCCTCCAGTTAGGAATTTGGTTACCTCTCCAACCCGAATTATAAGAATTAAAAGAATTAGGGTTTCGGTTCGGATTGTTAACATAACAACCTCCTCCTGGAAACCTACGGGGAATTGAACGGTATCGTGTCCCCCTCTGCAGATCTCGTATAACTTACTTTTTACCTGCAGGTCCTTCACAATCTTCGCTAACGCCTCAACCTGTGCCGCGAGGGCGGTGTTTGTGTCGACTGAATGTATGCCGCGTGATAACGCGTCGACGGTTTTGGTGCTCTTAGAAGGTGGTCGCTGGTATCCACTCATGGCTAAACCGTTAAATAAGGCAATGCACTCATCGGTATCCTTTGTCGTCAATAAGTTGCCTCCTGCAGCAGTGTCAAGCATATTCTGAGTCGCGTAAGTCACTCCGTTATAGAACTTTTCAACAACCGCCCAGTCCTGCGAGCCGTGGTTCGGACATAAAGCAAGTAGGTTTTTGAATCTCTCCCATGCCTCGTAGAAAATCTCAGTGTCCTCCATCTGGAAAGAATGAATCTGGTTACGCAAACGAGCGGCCTTAGCCAGAGGATCGTATTTTTCCAGGAACTGGGTCTGCATGGATGCCCAAGTAGAAATGGATCCCTGTGGGAGGGACTCAAGCCACAGACTCGCCTGATCAACGAGTGAGAACGGAAAGATGCAGAGTTTGATGGCGTCTTCGGATACGTTGGCAAGATGAAACGTGTCGCAAATACGTGCGATGCGAGTGAGATGTGAATGCGGGTTTTCGTGGAGCAACCCGTGAAATTGAGCAGAATGGGAAATGGTGTTCAGAACGTTTGATGGAATCTGCCAGGTCGTTTGAACTCCTATAGCTGGTGGAGCAATGCTGGATCTCGCGCCAGCATCGACCGGACGGGCCCGGTCTGCCACTGTCCTCCACGGTGGTGAGTCGGCCATAATCCTATCCCTAACGATGGGTTCAGATAAAGTAGGAGAAGAGAATGTATTACCGACGGATGTAGATGAACTAGAAGACGGTTTTGTACGACGTCTCTCAAGAAACTCTCTCTCTGGTTCGGGAAATCCTTCAACTGGTGGTCCTAGAGATCGAGTACGTCGCATACAACTATTAAAATAAATAAAAGAAATATTAATTAACTAAACTATTTTAAACTAACAAACAAAACAATTAAGAAAACAAATAGTAAATAAGGCAAGTCCTAACTCGAGTCGTTATTAAAACGCTTCAAACCGTGACCCCGGCAACGGCGCCAAAAACTTGATGTGTGAAAATGTATAATATAAATAAAGAACGAATCACAATTAAGCTTTAAATTTATAAAAAGGAAAATCCTATAGAAACCACACAAAACCGGCAAGTGTACCGATCATAAATAGTATAGCATCAAGGAAGTCCGGATGTCGAACTCAAAGACACGTGAAAACGTTTATGATTAAGAAAACTCTAACCAAGACTTACCAAAATAATATTTATTTAATTTTTAAGATTTTATTTAATTGCTTAAATTAATTTAACTAAACGAAAACGTTTGACAAAACACTTTTAGAAAACTTTGATTTAAATTCAATATGTAAAAACGTCTACCTAGGAATGAATCATATTCACGACACCGGTTATAAAAGATGACACAACCAAAACTTGTTTTAAGAAAGTCAAATTACCTCTCAGTCTCTCTAACAATCTCTAACTTATTTTAGTTGATTTTAAAGAATAAACCGGAAAAACAATTATTAACGTGTTCAAATACCGAGTCACCTCTCGGTCTCACCGACACACTAGCCTAATGGAAACGAATACTACGCAACCAAGGATAGAGGAACAATTTAACTTAACCCAAATTAAACCAACTAATTGCACATAAACACTCAAACTTGACAAGACAAAAACCCGCTCTCGCGCGGTCTTAATTCTAACAAGTAAAAGCAACGAGACAATATTACTTCTTATCACCTCTCGGTCTCAAAGAAGGTGTATTTTAACTGATTTTCGATGATATATTACCCACTTATCCCTACGGTTGTACTTCCTGCAAATAAACCCAAAACACCAAGTAAAGAGTTTAACAAGCAATCAATTAATCAAAACCAATTCAATTAACTAATGCAAGAGGATTATAAGCAATAACAAATAAAACACAGCCATCACACACAATCTAATTTATGGTTTAGTTAAACTTTACATCAATAATTTAAGTCTTAAACATTAACAATCCATTAAACAAGTCAAAACTACTCAACAATCATCTATCCTAGGTAGAACAAACAAGTTTAGCTACTCATCACTTTTGGACAGCCATACATACTTAAGAAAAACGTCACAAACATCATCATAAACATTATAAAACTCATTCAAGATCCAAACACAATCAATTATAAGTCAAACTATCAATCAATTGCAAAACAATTCAAATCAAAAGACCAAATCAATAGAGTTAGGGTTCTTGAACAAAAAGTAAAGTTTATAGATGATTACTTAAGAGTATGGGTGAGATTTATGCTTGTTTGAAGCCCCTAGCAGCAGCCCCAAGACTCCTCTTCCTTCTCTAGCCGCCAACAGCCCCTCAACAGCCTCCTTTCTTCCCTTTTTTTCTTCTTTTTTGGCCGGCGGCAGCCTGTCCGATCGGACTGCCCTAGTTAGGGTTTTTGGGTATTATTTTTTTCTTGATTTCGGGATTAGTGATGAGATAATGGCTGATTATCCTTGTTATTAATTAAATATAATAATATAAAAGGCTTTTAAGATGTGGGCTTGGGTCGGGCCTTGATTAAACTTTGAAACTTTGACACTTAAACCCTCCAAGTTCTCTTTTTCTTGCCTTTTTTTCCACATCTTTCCATAACCTACACAAAACATTTCAATTTTGTAAAACTTTGCACTTAACCCCCTAAACTTACATAAATTTGATATTAAATCATTAAAACATTATAAAATTGTAAGGAAATATAAGTGTGTTATTCAACACATCAATGTGTATTGAATTCATGGACTAATGCATCTCTTTGAATATGGGCCCAACAACCACAAAAGCCACATTTATATGCATGCAATAATTCAACGGATCTTTTTCAATTTTTTTAACTTAAAGCTATTATAAATTAGTATAGATAAAACCTTTTTTTTTCATGTGTGTATTTTTATACACACATTCATTCACATATATCACACAAACAAATAATCTCTAACTTCATTTTTTTCTTTACCAATTTAACATTTCTTTATACAAACAATGAGCTCGAGCGACAAAGAAACAATGCATTCTTCTCCTTTACGTGGTCTTTTAGACACATGCGACTCGAGTAACGAAGAAAACACCCAATCAACTCCTCCACCTCAACCCACAATTACTATTTTTACTCCATATACTAATGATAATATGTTCATGCAATGCGTCATACAATAGTTCCAGAAACTTTTGTCCAACGACGTCGAAAACATGTTTATGGCAATTTATAGTTCGTAAAGTACCGGAGTAGGCTCAAGTTCAACACCACTTCCGAAGCGGAAGCGCAAAATAATAGACAGAAGTCGAGATGAGGAAGGTACGCATCTTTGGAACGACTACCATACTCCGATACCGGTGTACCCTGAACACATATTTAGATTTCAATTTCGGATGAGACGTACACTCTTCCTTAGAATTGTCAATGATGTGTCTTCCAATAACCAATACTTTAGACAAAGAATGAAATCGGAAAAAATGGTTTTTCACCGATTCATAAATGCACATCTGTCATACGTCAGTTGGCATACAGCACGTGAGCCTATGCAACGCATGAATACGTATGGATTGGTGAAACTACAACCATGGAATGCTTAAAAAAAATTTCCAATATGTAATTGAACTATATTTAAAAACATGTCTTATATATCTTATAATACCTAATGAAACCGACATCTAACGGTTATTCCAGACTCATGAAAGCCGACACGGCTTTCTGGGAATGCTTGGTAGTATAGACTGCATGCATTGGCCATGGAAAAATTGTCAAGTTGCTTGGCATGAAGTTACGGTTGCGTCATGTGACCTTTGTATTTGGTATGCTTTTTTTTGGAGTTGCGGGGTCGAGCAATGGCATTAACATCATAAATCAGTCACGAATATTCAACGATGTGTTAAACAGGTGAAGAAGCACGGATCCAAACCCGAATAGGCTAGACCGATGGTTCCACAGGATATGGGTCTGGTAGCAAGTAACACAGTGGCACGAGCAATAACTCAACAGTCTGGTGATAGAAACCTGCAAAACACAACACCGTGAGCTCGTTACGGGAAGGACAAGAGCGGGGGTCTTCCCGTAACCACCCTCCAGCGTGAGAATAAGTACCATTCTTAGAGAGAGGGAGAGTTCTTTAAGTGATTGATGTAATATGTGAAGTGTGAATGAATACCTCATGATGATGGAAAAGGTATTTATAGCCGGTGGTTAGGAGAATATTATCGATACAGTTGTCCACTTCTAGAAGATGCTCTTTTTAACAAACTGGACACGTGTATGCTCATGATAGGACGAGACAACTTGCCATGTGCACGGTTGTAACAACCTTGCCAGCTGTCTTTCTCTAATTGGCTGTTACATCACGTGTTTTCCAAGAAAAAATCTTCACGTAAATCTTCCAAAAGGAAGTTGGTTACAACTGCTTCGCGTGAGATGGAAACGTCCTGCGGATGACTTCCGAGGGAGTCTTAAGTAACCCGTGGATAGTCTTTAGAACTTTTCACTATTCTTCCTTTGACTTAAGTTATGCGGGTGACGAGAATGTTCTGCAGGTGACTTCTGAGGGAGTCATGAATGACCCGCGGATGATCTTTTATGGGTATTTAGATCTATTCACTGCCCTACCTCTATAAGTCCCCCCTAGTCCATTGTTTCTTCCGCGTAAAGTTTTATGCGGGTGAAATTTTGGACTTAAGATATATTTTTATGGGGATTTTGATTTTCTTGTGTGTGCTTGTGGAGATGTCTTAAAGATAAGCATGGGAAATTTTGATGTGACAGGTCTATAGACGCCGCATGGTGGTGTGACGTATGTGCCGGTTGTCAATTGTACCCATCTGTACCTCCTTTTTTGCTTTTTTGGTTTTCCCGCGTAACGTGTCACGTTATTACTGGATTTGTGAATTTCTTTCTCCATTGTTACCATCCCATCGCATTAACTACGATGGATATAAATATGGCGGTTTGTGCCTTCAGGAAATTTTTATCAACTGTTATATTTCTATCTTCCCTTTCATCTTCTCTCCTTATCATCAATTATTCACCATTGCTCGGTGTTTTCCGTTACCCCATAAATAATGGCCCAAGAGAAGAAAATCCCACCATCTATAGATCAAATAGAGATAAACTAGAAGATCTCGGAATTTTAGAAGCTCATTGTTACCTATGGCATAACACCGGAATGGGGCCGGAGTACCGCGTTGCTGGATCCACGGCTGATAAGCCTCTGGCTGGTAAAATGGTTGTGTATGCCGAGTAATTTTCCATAGGGAGCCTTCGGTTTATGATAACCAAGTTCCTAGGAAACATCATCACCAGCCACAGGATCCATCTTTCTCAAATCCAACCCTTCGGCCATATGCAAATTCGTCACTTTGAATTCGTTTGCAGGGGTAACAATATTGTGCCCAAGGTGGATAAATTTTCTGTGTTCTACAAGATGCATGGTCGTGGTGGTTGGTTCAATTGTGCCATTTTTACCAAGAGGGTTATAGAGGCTGAGCCCCCACGCAATGCCTATGATTAGAGGACCAAATTTTTATGGGTCCGTGAAGACGTGGTTCTGATAACCATGCTTCGTCGTCCTCCTAACGAGAAGCTTCCAGATATGCGGATTGCACCTTTTGAGGATCAGGCTTCGTTCAAGACGATGGTCCAGGTGCCAACGCCCATGCGGGTAATTGTTGAGGAAGCCCTAGTCTGGGCCGGTATGAGCCGTTTGTGGCCATATCCAGAATTGGAACCTTTTTTCCAATGCGGTATGCGGATGAGAGTAAGTTTTATATACTTATGTTGTTTTTACTTTATTCTTGTATTTCTGACTCATCTTCCTGCTTAATAGGCGAGGGATCCATTATGAACGCTCTTCTTGACAAGACTTGCATGCAGAAGCGTCTGCGTGACCCAAAAGCTTTGCACATCCTTGGTAGTACGAGAGGCCACTTTTTGTTCCCCAAAAATTTGCGCTCTAAGCCGGTGGTATCAGAGGCAATTTTTGAGTTAGGTTAGTTCTTTCTCAACCTCGTCCTTTGAATGCACTTACTTGTGATGGGGTGATATTGTTGTTATCCTCGAGTGACGAATCATCACCCCACAAAGAAGAGGAACTTAATACTAATACATCTAAACAGTCAGAAACTATGCGTGCTTTAGCAAAGCTTGAACGCAAAAGGAAGCAGCGGACTTCCAAGTACAGCGACGCGACTGAGACCGATGATGGCTCTTCGAAGAAAAAACATGTAGCGGGGCGAAAAAGTGAAAAAGGTCAGTCTTGAGGACCCAGTCAAAGATATGGCCATGCGATCACCACCAAGTAAGTTATTATTTCCGCAAGTGTTTTCAAGAAATTACTTCTTTGTACAACCAATTTTACATATTTTTTATTGCACACAGAGAAGACAGTTGCACCTGATCAAGGTGTAACTATTCAAGAACCACCATCCTATTTCAAACAATCATTATTCCTTATGATAATTCTGGTTCCAAGGGGAAGGAACTGGTGCAGGATGCTGATAACACATAGAGGGAAGAATCACCACAAAACTCACCGCTCTCTCCCTCGCATTTTTTCCATTCTTCTTCCATCCATCAAATAGGGGAAGGGACGACCACATGTTCCCAACAATCTCCTCAGGGAACTCGATTTCATCGTCCTTCTGATTCTAGCTACTATGGGATGGCCAACCCGGGACAGGATGAGCACCTCCACATACCACGTTGGAACTTAGCCTAGGGGTCGCGGTTCTCAGATGTGGATACTTGTTCTAAATTTCTCAGCCATGGGATCACGCCTGCGGAGTGTCCACTTCCAACATAGTCGTTCCCGCCATGATCTTGCCTGTGGTTTTAATTTTACTTTAGCCAACGTTGTTGCTAGCGGGCAAGAAAATTTTCGGGAGTGGATGTCCATTGGGGAGAAGTGGGGTGAGATGACAAATCAAGTGGAAGAAGAGAAGATGGTTGTCGATGAACAGTGTTTAGAAGCCAATGCTGCCAAGTGGAAGCTGAAGGATGTTAAAATCGCGCTTCAGGCTAAGAAGGATCGCCAGGATGCTGCAGCCCAAGCATGGGACGTGGCGTGTAAAAATCAAAATGCCATCCTTGTTGCCACCCACGAAGAAACAAAACGCAAGGAAGCTGAACTAGCTAAGGCATTGGAGGCCAACATTGCGTTAGAAAGCCGGATTGCTGTTCAAGATGATTTATTCAAGTCTAATGATAAAGAAGCAAAGTTGCGAAAGGAGCAGGCGGAAGAGATGGTGAAGCAAGCAGATGTTCTTAATCTGATAATATTAAGATTGCGGGAGCTCTTGATGAGTTGGAGGAGAAAGCTAAAAGAACCGAAGAAGATAAACAATAGCTTATAGCTAGGGGTCTTCCACTGGTACATTTTCTTCTTTATCCCAATTTTTTTACTAATTTTGTCATAGACACTTATTATGTTTGTTACTTGATATGTGATTGACCATATCAAGGATGGTCAAGATCTGGGGGATTGTCTTGCTATCTTTCTCAATGTTTCTTCTCAAGTCGGCCGCAAGGTTTGTTTTGAGAAATGCATTGAGTATACAAATACCCAGCACCCTCTCAAAGAACATCCATTGCATGACCATGACTTAGAAGCGGAATACAGCAGGATATTGCGAGAATTTGATGATCTATCCTTTTCGCTCCATGATGTAATTCCAGAGTTTTCCGCATATGCGAATAACGTTCAATTTATCCGGGAGTATCTGAGCGGGTCCTTAGATGACAAACAACCAACTCCTCCTGCTTCTCAAGAGCAAGAAAACCCACAAGCTCATGGTCATGAAGGGCCTCAAGCTGAAGAACCACTTGCAGAATAGGATACAAGATGAATTCATCTTTGTGTGTAGTAACAATTTGTGGAAAACTTTTGTAACCATCTTTTGTGATCTTCTTTTGAATAATATAAATGAAGCATTTTATTATAAATAATATAAGTGTAACGTAGGGTCTTCATTTATTTTTCAACAAAGAATTATTACATCAAATAAAATTTTGAAGAGAAGCGGGTCACGCACACCAGGTATAAGTTTAATGACACGTGGGTCAATTCTGGCACGCACACCATGTATAAGTTTAATGACACGCAGGTTACTTCGGGCACGCACACCAGGCATAAGTTTAATGGCACGCGGGTCACTTCTGGCACGCACACCAGGTATAAGTTTAATGACACACGGGTCACTTTTAACACTCACACCAGGTATAAGTCTAATGACACGCGGGTCACCTTTGACACTCACACCAGGTATAAGTTTAATGACACGCGGATCACTTCTGGCACGCACACCAGGTATAAGTTTATTGATACGCAAGTCACCTCTGGCACGCATAACAGGTTTAACAATAATTTTTATGTAAAACTCAACATGTGTAAACAACTTCTTTAAAAGGAAATGGCAGGCAAGCCTGTTTAAAATTTGAGTGCTAACATCAAGTATTACTCAAATTACCGCTATCCAATACTGGCACGCAAGCCAGAAAATAAAAATAGATATGCCAATCAGAAATAATGACGCGCGATCTATCATATGTAACATTTCTTTAACTGGGCTACGTTCCACGTTCTTGGAATCTCGGTTCCATCCAACGTTTCCAACTTGTAAGAACCTCTAGTTAAAACTTCTTTTACTCTATATGGTCCTTCCCAAGTTAGGGCCAGTTTTTCTGAAGGTTCCTGTCCTGACACTTCATTGTTGCGGAAAACGAAATCTCCCTCATGGAATTTGCAAATCTTGACCTTTGAATTATAATATTTTTGAAGTTGTTGCTTGTAATTGTTTTCTCGAATGAGTGCCAATTCCCGACGTTCTTCAAGGAGATTGAGATTCAACCCCAATTCTTCCTCGTTGTTGCTGATGGACAGTATTCTTGCAGATGGAATCTCCGCTAGGATCATGGCCTTCGTGCCATATGTCAAACTGAAAGGTATTTCTGAATTTCCCTCTTTCTTTTGAGTTCTGAAAGCCCAAAGTACATGAGGCAGTTCATCAACCCATCCAATACGTTTAGTTCCAAGTCTTGTCTTGATCTCATCTTCGATGCTTCTATTGGCCCTCTCAACTTGACCATTAGCTTGCGGATGAGCTATAGATGTAAACACTTGGTTTATTTGAAGTTCTTTCAACCATGCTTGGATCCAACCATCCGCGAATTGAGTCCCATTATCACTGACTAGTGTTTACGGGAGGCCAAAACGGCAGATAATAAACTTCCATAAGAATTTTTTATACTTGCGGCAGTAATAACTGGTTTAGCTTCAACCCATTTGGTGAAATAATCGATTACCACTATTAAAAATTTGACGTGTCCCAAAACTTCTGGGAATGGTCCCATGATATCAATTGCCCACTTCTGGAACGGCCATGCGGATGATACTGGAAACAACTCATTTTTTGGCCGCAATGTGTTTGGTGCATGTCGCTGGTATGAATCACACTTTCTAATTTCATTAACCGCGTCAACATGCATTCCTGGCCAATAGTATCCCACATTCATTAACTTTGCCACCACCATCCTTTAGCCCGCATACAAACTGCATATTCCTTCATGAATCTCTCTGATTAGATAATTGGCGTGTTCCGCATCAACGCATCTAAGGAGTGGTCCTACGAAAGATCTGCGATAAAGTACCCCATCTTGCAATTGATAATTTAGTGCCTTGTGTCTTATCTTTTGAGCTACTGACTTGCCTTCCAGGAGTGTCCGGATGACAAATATGCAATAATTGAAGTCATCCATGATTCAACTCCCGTTTGTATGACTAACACTTCATGTTGCGGAACTAACAGGAGATCAAGAACTTCAATGTGGATGTCTTTCGCAAAATACTCGAAGTTTGCTGAAGCCAACCTACTTAAGGCATCTGCATATTTTTTTTTTCACTACTTTTAATGTGAATGACTTTACAAGATAAAAATTTAAGTATGAGTTCCTTTGCTTGAGACAAGTATGGGGCCATCACTTCATTTTTGGCTTCATAAGACCCATTAATTTGTTCCGCTATCAACATTGAATCGACATGCGCTTCCAAATGTTTTACATCGAGTTTCTTAGTGATCCGCAAACCTGCCAAAAACGCTTCATACTCAGCCTCATTGTTAATGCTCTTGAAATATAACTTAATGGCATAATTAAACTCGTGTTCTTCTGAATTGACCAGCCTAAGACCCACACCAAACCCTTCACCACTTGACGCACCGTCCGTGAACAATGACCACACTTGATCTTCTTTCGGTGGTGAGGGAGTTTGTTGTTCATTTAAACACCCTGCTTCTTTATTTTGCGGGACCTCTGTGATAAAATCTGCTAATATATGTCCCTTGATTGCAGGTCTTGGCTTATAATCTATTGTGTGTTCACCCAATTCAATTACCCATTTTGCCAATCTTCCAGACAATTCGGGTTTGCTTAAAACACTCTTCAATTTATATCCCGTCAAAACATTGATCGGGTGTCCTTGGAAATATCTGCAGAGGCGTCTAGCTGCGTAAACTAAGGCCAGGACCAACTATTCAAGCATAGAATACCTTGTTTCAGCATCTGTTAGTGTTATGCTAACATAACAGATCGGAATTCGGACAGTTTTACTATCCGTTAACGATACTGCTCCAATGGCTATGTCTAACACTGAAATGTACAAGGTTAACGGTTCTCTGGCTTGAGGTGTGGACAATGTAGGTAACTCTATTAAACATTAAACAATATTGTTCGGCTTCCGTAGTCCACTTGAAGTGTGCTTTTTTAAAACAATTTCTTAACGTTGATACGAAAGGAAAAGATTTAGCCGCATGATTAGCGAAGAACCTGTTCAAAGCTACCAATCTTCCATTCAACGTTTGTACCTCCTTGAGACAAGATGGTGGAGGCATGCGGGCAATTTCTTGGACTTTGTATGGATTAGCTTTAAAGCTTGCGCTTGTAACTATGACTCCCAAAATTTGCCTTCCTCCATCCCAAAAGAACACCTACTGGGATTGAGTTTCATGTTAATCATTTTCAAGGTATTAAATGTTTCTTCAATGTCTCACAACATTTGATCTTCCTCAACACTTTTAATTACTCAATCACCTATGTAAACTTCTAAATTATGCCCAATTTGACTTTTGAAGGCTTTATCCATTAGTAGCTGATACGTCGCACCCGCATTTTTCCACCCAAAAGGCATCATTTTGTAACAAAATATGCCTTGGTCAGTTCGAAATGCGGTTTTATCCTCATCTCCAGCTGCCATGCGGATATGATGATATCGCTTGTATGCATCAAGGAAACATTTGAATCGAAATGGTGCAACCACATCAACTTTTAAATCAATTTCAGGTAAAGGAGAACAATCTTTTGGGCACGCCTTGTTCAAGTCTTTGAAGTCAATACACATCCACCACGTTCTATTACTCTTGGGAACAATAACCAAATATGCAACCCAAGTTTGATATTGAGTTTCTCGAATGATCCCAACATTCAACAGGTCTTGAACCTGCTCATTCATTGCCTTTGTTTGTTCAGATGCCATCTCCTGCTTCTTTTGAACAATTGGAGTAAACGCTGGATTGACCTGCAAATTATGTTCCGCAATTTCTCTTAGAACCCAATCATGTGATATGGTTTAATTATAAATATTTTTATATTAATATTTTCTACACTTTGAGTAGCTTTTATGATGTGTTTATAAAATAATTTGCCAAATTGGTTCATATATACATTTTATGGGTTGTAAGAGACAACGAGCTAAAATAGAGTGTATACTAAAGTTTTGATTAATGAGTTAACATGTGTTATCTAAACTTAATTATATTCAATTGATTAAAAGTTCACTTATTATATATATATATATATATATATATATATATATATATATATATATATATATATATATATATATATATATAAACTTCAAATAAAAGAGTTAAGAGTTGGTGACTACTGAATATCTAAATATAAGTTGATTCTTATTATTCACAATTTTGTTTTTAAGAAGATTGGAAGCCCATTAATATTAATTGTTATATGTATTATTGTAGGGCTCACCCAAAAAAAATAACAGTGTCAGTGGACAAAGAATAAAAGGGAAAGAAAAAACCCTACCACACAATTAATAGAGAGGCGACGGCCAAAAAGAATTTAACAGACACAATATTGGATAAGTGTGTGGCTACTGTTGGTGGAATACAACGTGAAGTTTGAAGAATATAATATTTGGTGGGAGCTACTGTTCACAGAATTCAATGAGGAAAGAAGAATATTATTATTATTATCATTAATATTAATAATAATATTATTATTATTATTGTAAGTCCTGAATCTGGATCACTACAATTATGATATCAACCCGAACACGATGTTAGTGCGGAATCCTAACACAGTGGTGATTCAAGAACAATGATACGAAATATATAAATATGATGAACATGATGTAATACTCCAAATGCACACAATTATATTATTAAAACGTCTGGTACATGTGATTACACAAATCGGTATTGCTCTCTAGATAGTGGCTCTCAAAGTGTTCAACACTTAAACCCTATACAATAAGATCTATTTATAGGGAAACCAAAACACTAGTCCAACCATAGCCCAAAGCCCACCGAGATCCATAAGGATCTCGGTTTACATTCATAGCCCAATACGAAACCCAATAAACATATAACTAAGTACGAACCACCAAATATGGACCCAACAAGCTCCCCCTTGGTTTGTAGCTTCGTTCTTGTTTATTTCACTTCAGACTAGCCTAACCGAAATCCATAGGGATTTCGGTATTACACCAATGCAATTCTTCAACTCGTCTTTGTTTATGTCACTTTAGTCTTGATCATGTCATGGCCTTTTGATATGCGTCAGTCTAACCAAATTATGGCCCAACAATCTCCCCCTTAGACTGATGCTTTCAAAACTTTCAGAATCTTTACTTGAACATGATCAGCAACTTCAGCATCTGCATCCAAAATTCTACCATCTCCCCCTTTTGACAGCATCATCCAATTTGAATCTCAGATACTTCATATGCTTCCGTTGCAAGCAATCAGTCTTGAAAGAACAATCAACTTTGATAGAAAAATCAACCAAAATATTTGGAAAACAATAAAATAAAACAAAATAAGACAAAAAATTTTAATTTTTATTTTTCTGAATTTTTTTTTATGATTTTCTTGAAAAGACTTGAAATGAGATCATACCAGCTAAAACAACTATAACACAATAACCGAAATCATATTTCATTAGCGGAATACAAATTTCAGAACGATTTCTTAACCCATTTGTTTCGACAAGCGTAATCAAGAAGTAAAAATAAATAAAATAAAATAAAACCAAAAACAACAAATAAGACAAAATTCAATCACCCCGGTCTTCTTGTAGTTTAGCAAAAATTTGGGATCAAATTTTAGTTTTTGATAAAACTGCCGCCTTTATGAAAAGATCCGAACATGGAATCATATTGTTTAAGGTGCTTTCACAAAGATTCATGTTCAGCGTTATTATGACATAAAGAAACAGGTTGATAGCAAGTATAACGAACTTAGCATGATTTTCATTGCATCAGTGATATGAATTAGGTTCAATTCGGCATAAAGCTTAGATATACATCACTCATGGACCTGTGATGCCTCATATCTCTTCTCAAAGTGTATTTGGTTTTCCCCGGATCACCCCAATTTGACTCCAACCCCCTAGTGCTTGATCAAAAGTTTTTATAGATAAACAAACAATAATTTAAGCTTTAAGGTTGAACGTTGGACTTACAAGCCATCCGGACTAACAGGCATTTCATTCGAGACATGACAGGACTTACTTTTGTGCCCCCATCTCTGTAGTTCTAGTTTGACCCTTTAAGCTTTTGAAATACGATTTTTTTTTTTTTTTTGCTTCACAATAGTCCCCTTTTTTATTTTTCATTATATATTTTTCTCTCTTTTTTTTTTCTTTTTTTTTTTAGCAAAAACTTAGAAACATAATGTTTTTGGTGATCAAGACACTAACGGGCTCGTGTATGACTGGGTAATTGTTTTTCTGCCTATCATTCGAAGAGATGTATATGGAGACATGCACATTTCTTCAAAATGACTCTCCACAGTAAGTTTAGCATATTTAGTTTATATCACTTCAATTTTTACGCATCATGGAAAGCTACCATACAAATCAGTGACTGTTCTAGAGCCTTTTAAGCTTAATAACTTCACCCGTTAGGCACACATAAACAATTTACCTATCATTTTCCAAACGTTGGATCAATTTTCATTTGAAAATATTATGAAGCTTCTAAAAAGCTGTTAACTGAATAATAATATCACTTCCCATAAAATTACAGAAGACAGACATGTTAAGAACTAAGTCACCCCGGTCACTCTTCAGTTTTCAGGTAAATGGCTATCCCGTATGACCACTAGTGGTAAACAGGACCAAAACATATATGAGAATACGTGTCCCTCCAACATGGAATTACCGACATAATTTTAAGTGAAAGAATTCAAAACACAAAAACACATCACAATCGCCCCGGATGCTTTCAATCTTTAGACAAATGGCTATCCTGTGAGTCTACAAGTAGATCACCGGACCAAACATATACAAGTATATGTTCTTCAAACTTGAGCAACCGACATAATTTTAAGCAAAAGTGTGTAAAAACATATTTAAAATTTTAATTTTATAAGAACGCACGCACACTCTTTTTTAATTTTTTAATTTTCTCCCCCTAAATTTGTGCAAATTTATAAAAAAAATGTACAAATTTAACCTCAAAAAGACTCAATCGTCGAAATGTAGTATTTAATAAAAGCGTTTATGAAGTGTGATAGTCAGCCAACTGATGTACTATCGTTTCTCATGCACGTTCAAGTCATTTTCTCATTTTTGGGAAACAAATACACTATACTTGAAAAACTATACGTGAACATATTTTTGTATTTTTTATAAAAATTTAAAATTTTAAAATCTTTTTGACTGATCAATCTTTCATCCCAAAGTGATACGGTTACCTTTTATCTTCAAGACGTCATCTTTCCATTTGTTAGAATCTCCCCTAGGAGTAAGCTTGTTTTGAGATTCTGCATCCTTGCGAGTTTAAGGTCTGGAACAAACCTTTTAATATGCGATGTATTCCCTGATTTGTTCCTACACACTTAGAGAGCAGATTAAAAACGTTATATCACCCTAAAGTCCCGTCCAGGCAACAAATAATCCATTTCATGGTTTAAAGATTTAAAAACAATGGATATCTGCCCTGTCATGTGCCTGGAACAACCCATTTAATAAACAATGAATTTGTGGTTGTTCCTACACGCATAGCGGGATTAGTTGGACATAGGAACCCAAGTCATAAATGTCTTGGGGTTCACTTGAGCATCAACATATGTGACCTCTTGCCAACTCATAACTTTCCCATCTTTAACAGAATCATTTGTTAATACAAATTCTGTTTGTTGAGTCTTAAGTTTCCAAATCTGTCTTGGTTTAGTGAAATTTGATAGAACAGACTTTGGAGTGGAGCAATTCGAATTCGAATTCTTAGAACTCTCAACAGTCTTTTATTTCTGAACATTTATTTTTCTTTTAACAGTTTCTAAATCATTTGCATGCAAACCTGTCATATTAGCTTTGAATCCTTGAGTATATGTGACCCGTTGTACAGATACTTGTGGTTTTCTAAAATAAGCATTTTGTTTAACCACTGGATTCGGTTGAAACCTGTTACCTTTCACCTGAGGAGCTTTTCTATTAATAGCACGGTAGTGACACTCCTTTGCCAAATGCCCGTCGTTCCCGCAGATGAAACACGTCTTCATCCTTCTTCTAATGTCAACGGAAGCACTTGCTTCATGTTGGGATTCCTTCTTAGGAAGGGTTTTTCCATTCTTCTTGCCCCTTGGCACAGCCTTCTGATTTTTCTTGTAATAAAGAACACATAAACGATAAACACAATTTCTGGATATATGTCCTGGCGTGCCACAGTGATAACATGTTTGCCTCTTGATATAAAAAGCACCCAATGATTTATCAACACATGGACATCCGGAGGATCTATTAGGACGAGATTGTCCTTGTTGTGTTGATTTCTTATGTGCCTTCCCTTTGTTGCCACAACCCTGTGTATTATCATTAGTACAATTTTGTGTTGTGGTGTTATATGAGTTTGATGACACGTTAGAGAAAGATTCATTTTCACTGACCTGAACCCCTTTACTAACAGAAGCAACATCATTTACTATATCTGCACATGAATTAGAAGCATCAAAATTGTTCACACATTTAAAAACAGGCTTGATTTCCTCTAGGGATCCTGATCCAACAGTTTCAGATTGAACCTGTTTACCATACTACATGTCTTTTATCTTTTCCTCATGTTCTTTGGTAACAGGGGTAGGGACATAATTATGGTTGTAGGGTGGGGGAACTTGACTGAATCCTATTCCCTCACCTTCATTCTCTTTCCACCACAATTGATTTTCAATCATTGAGTTGATAACTTTACTGGAGCCATCGAATTTTTTAAAATCTAGTTCAACCCTTTCAAATTTACTAGTTAGATTTAAAATTTCTAACTTAGAGGCTTCCAGTTTAGCAGTCAATTCAACGATTTCCTGTTTGGCATCAAGATGATGACAAGACTTTACACTAAAATCAGACTTAAGCTTAGAAATGTCCTTCTTCTGAGCTTCTATTTTATATAAAAAACCTTTTTCATTTTTCTTAAGTTTGAAATTTTCTGATTTTATTCTCTCCATATCGCTAATTAGGCTATCGTTATGAAGCTTAAACATTTCTATTTTTTCACCACAATTTAAAGAACATGGTTTAAAAACGAGTTGTGGAGAATCCATTGAGTAATTAATCTGATTTTCCTGCCAAAACTTTTCGAAAAATATGATTGCCAAAATTTTCAAGAAAACTGTCCCAGTCAAGAGAAGTGTCAAGGAAAATTTTCGTTCAAGACAAATTTCCGAATTTCACGCCAAAAATTAACCGAAAAATACCCCGAAAAAAAAATTTCGCCAAAATTTTCAAAAATGAATTTTTTTTTTATAAGGAGTATTCTGGAAAAATTTCATTCAAACAAAATTTTCCCGCCAAAAGTTGGCCATGAACAGGAAAGCTTGACCAAGAACGAGCTTTGACCGAGAACAACCTCTGACCAAAAACAGCTAGAAGCGTTGGCCGAGAAGTAAGTGCGTTGACAGAGAACCCAGAAAGTTAACCAATCCTTGACCGAAAACTGAAAGTTTGACCAAGATATTCACCGAGAACTCAAGTTTCACCAATCTTTGATCGAGAACCACGAGGTTTGACCAATACTTTGACCGAGAACTGCTATAAGCCGAGAACATAGCTTGGTCGAGAACCAGAAAGCCGAGAATGCTATTCTCGGCAGAAAAAACTGAATATCTGCCGAGAACACCCCAAGATAGGTTTGATCAGATAGATTTGGTAACAATCTAATCCTGTTTTTATGGGATTCAAATTATTTCCAATAATGACGGATCTATGACCAAAACAGCAGCAGTCTCCTTCTCCGATCAGTACCCCTCGCCGGAAAAACGCAAATACCACCGAAAAACTTATTCTCGAATCTTTGATATCACAATAACGAGCCTGAATAAGGTCTAAGGCTCTGATACCAATTGTAAGTCCGAATCAGGATCACTACAATTATGATATCAACCCGAACACGATGTTAGTGCGGAATCCTAACATAGTGGTGATTCAAGAACAATGATACGAAATATATAAATATGATGAACACGATGTAATACTCCAAATGCACACGATTATATTATTAAATCGTCTGGTACATGAGATTACACAAATCGGTATTGCTCTCTAGATAGTGGCTCTCAAAGTGTTCAACACTTAAACCCTATACAATAAGATCTATTTATAGGGAAACCAAAACACTAGTCCAACCAAAGCCCAAAGCCCACCGAGATCCATAAAGATCTCGGTTTACATTCATAGCCCAATACGAAACCCAATAAACATATAACTAAGTACGAACCACCAAATATGGACCCAACAATTATTATTATTATCATTTCTTCTCTTTTGGGGAAGGCCACTAGGCACATAGCAGAAGTCTATATTATTATTATAGAGAGAAAGGTGGCTACTGTGGGAATCGCAAGAAGGAAGAAATAAGATTATTATTATAACAATTGCTTTTGTGGTGTGCGGCTGCTGTCAAGAATCCGAAGAAAATAAGAAAAGCATGCCCGTCAATTTTTGTTACTATTTATTTTTCAATGAACTTTAATATTTTACTTTTTGTTTCATACTTGATTATGAGTCACTAAACTTTTATACTGCCTAGGTTTTGGTTGATACTGGGAGGTAATCCAAACCTTTAACAATTGAGATTCACATGTCATTAGAGTTCTAGGGTGTCGTTGGTGAGGCTGGGAGGCCATCTAGCGTACTTTAGTGGTCTTTAGTGTGATATTTTTAAGATATTGTTTTTCAACCAAGTCAAGTTCATTAACTGTTAATTTAACTAGTATTACCTGGGTATTCTTTTCTCATATCTGTTTTAAACTCGATTTTTATAAAGTTTTATTTTTAGTTAATTTTTAGTTAGTTAAGTATTATTAGTTTAATTAATATTAAAAAATAATTCTAAAAATCAAAAAAAAGTCTAGGTTAGTAATCTTTTAGGTTTAACAATTAGAGTTTACCCATAGTGTCCTAGGTTCGATATCCGTTCTTACTTGCTAGCTACATTTTGACCGGTACACTTGCTGATTGTGTGTGGTGGTTTAGGTGAATTCGGTAAACTTGGTTTTTAATACTATATACGTTTTCCACACATCAAGTTTTTGGCGTCGTTGCCGGGGACACTGGAAAATTCTTTGTTTAAACCGAGTTGATTATCTATCTCATCTGTTTATTTGTTTATTTTCTTTTTAATTGTAATTTTTCCTTTAGGAGCCTTTACTTGCTAATTGTGCCTTTAGATTTAGTTTTTCCTTAATAAAATAAAAATTAAAATTAATTAAATAATTTTTTGTTTTCCGTTCTTAAGGCTCACCTTTATTCTCTGCATAAAAAGAGCTTTAGAAAGAGTTTCACGAGCGACGTAAAGAGCCTGTAAATAGCGAGAACGATTCACCCGAAATCCAGGTACACGTCTCTACTCCTAGAATAGATATGGGCGACGTCGTTGCACCGCCGAGACAAACCGTTCATGCTAAAGTACCGCCGAGACAAGCCGTTGCACCGACGTCGTTGCACCACCGAGACAAACCGTTTAATTATACAAATTTTAATATTAATTATTCCTACACTTTGAGTAGATTTTGTGATGTGTTTATATAATAATTTGCCAAATTGGTTCATATATACATTTTATGGGTTATAAGAGACAACGAGCTAAAATAGAGTGTATACTAAAGTTTTGATTAACGAGTTAACATGTGTTATCTAAACTTAATTATATTCAATTGATTAAAAGTTCACTTATTAATTACATATATGAACTTCAAATAAAAGAGTCAGAGTTGGTGACTATTGAATATCTAAATATTAGTTGATTCTTATTATTCACATTTTCCTTTTTAATAAGATTGTAAGCCCATTAATATTAATTGTTAAATGTATTATTGTAGGGCTCACCCAAAGAAAATAACTGTGTCGGTAGACAAGGAATAAAAGGGAAAGAAAAAAACCCTACCACGCAATTAATAAAGAGGCGACAGCCAAAAAGAATTTAATAGCACAATATTAGAGAAGTGTGTGGCTACTGTTGGTGGAATACAACGTGAAGTTTGAAGAATATAATATTTGGTGGGAGCTACTGTGCACAGAAGTCAACGAGGAAAGAAGGAATATTATTATTATTATTATTATTATTATTGTTGTTGTTGTTGTTGTTGTTGCTTCTCTTTTGGGGGAAGGCCACTGGGCACGTAGAAGAAGTCTATATTATTATTATAGAGAGAAAGGTGGCTACTGTGGGAATCGCAAGTAGGAAGAAAGAAGATTATTATTATAACAATTACTTTTGTGGTGTGCGGCTGCTGTCAAGAATCCGAAGAAAATAAGAAAAGCAGGCACGCCAATTTTTGTTACTATTTCTTTTTCGATGAACTTTGATATTTTACTTTTTGTTTCATACTTAATTATGAGTCACTAAACTTTTATATTGCCTAGGTTTTGGTTTATTAGTAGTTTTGATTAATGGTTTGACGAATTGTTATTTGTTTGGTTGATTTGATGTTATGGTAAAAGTTTTTAATTGGTTTGGTCATGGTATTGTTGAGTAATTAAATTTGATTATTGCTTTAATAATTATTCCACTTGTGTTTAATAGTTTTTGGTGATTGTTAGACGCACGATTAGGTTGTTTACTTTGTGTTTTCAACTTGTTTGCAGTTTATGGTCGAAATAACCGTAGGAATAATTAATAAAAGTTTAATAGATTTTATGGTTCTTTCACTAGAGAGGCCGGAAGATAATTTAGTGTTGTGTCATCTTTGTCTTTTAAGGGTTTGGGTAACAATTTTACGGGAGTGAGTTATCCTAGGTCCCTTAGATTATTGTGATACAAGTCATGTTCAAATAAATTAATAATACCCCCTTTATATTAATATATATTGTATTCGAAGAGACCGGAAAGTGATTTGGGTTTTGGGGTACCATAATATTATTAGGTAAGGTGAGAGCGGGAGGTAATCCAAACCTTTAATAATTGAGCTTCATATGTCATTAGAGTTCTAGGGGGTCGTTGGTGAGGCCGGGAGGAGATCTAGCGTACTTTAGTGGTCTTTAGTGTGATATTTTAAGATATTATTTTTCAACCAAGTCAAGTTCGTTAACTATTAATTTAACTAGCAGGATTCCATTACCTAGGTAGTCGTTTCTCATATCTGTTTTAAACCCTATTTTTATAAAATTTTATTTTTAGTTAATTTTTAATTAGTTAAGTTTATTAGTTTAATTAATAAATAAAAAAAGAATTCTAAAAATCAAAAGAAAAGTCTAGGTTAGTAATCTTTTAGGTTTAATAATTAGAGTTTACCCATAGTTTCCTAGGTTCGATATCCGTTCTTACTTGCTAGCTACATTACGACCGGTACACTTGCCGATTGTGTGTGGTGGTTTAGGTGAATTCGGTAAAACTTGGTTTTTAATATTATATACGTTTTTCACACATCATCATGTCTGCGGGTTGCCAGGCGAAAACGTCTAAATTCTTAACGAGAAGCTTTTTCAGAAATGTCCTCACTATTTCGGAAATAGTAAGACCAATTGTTATCGTTTGCTCTGGAAACATCGTATTCATCACCCATTTCTCTAGCTCAGTTCTCTCTACAGTCATAGGAACTTTACTCGGCTTTGAACTTTCTGTGGTAAAACAGTGTGGGGATGTTTAATGTACATAAAATTATACATCTTTTTAGCATCAAATGATTTCTAAAAACTGCAACTTCTATCAAATAATATAGCTCAGAAGTCTACTTATCACATTAAAATGCAATTGCAGGTAAACCCAAGCCTTAAACGAAGAACAAGTGAAAAGACTAAGAAAAACGAAAGAAAACCCAAGAAAAAACTCAACCACGCCCACGTGCTTCAAGAACCACGCCCCGTGCTTCTAAACACAAGAAAAGACAAAAATCTACAAAGAAAAGACAAACACTAGACAAAGAAGCATGGGGACGAGCTTAAGCAACCATGGGGCCGTGGTCACCTTTCAGATAAGACAAAAAGAATTAGCGCGTGTCACGGGGCCGTGCCTCAGGAAGTACGCTCCCGTGGTGAGTCATCATGTACGATCTGACAAAGCATTTAATGCAGCTGGACACCCGGACACGGGGGCGTGCCTCTAGAGACACGGGGCCGTCACCTATATATTATATATAATTATTTATATTTTATAAAAAGTTTGAAAACAACCCAAAATGATTAAACTCTCTGATTACATTAAAACGAAGATTCACTATTGGAAACATTTGTGTCCACAGATCAATACTTTGTTCTAACCAATACTATCACGTGCTTTCCAAGAAAGAATCTTCGCGTAAATATTCTAGAAGGAAGTTGGTTACAACTGACTTGATGACATACTCTTATGTCATCTCGCGTGTGATGGGAAAGTCCTGCAGATGACTTCTAAGAAGTCTTAAGTAACCCGCGGATAGTCTTTAGAACTTTTCATTATTCT